>NC_088358.1:15157500-15347500 GCF_036884655.1 Musa acuminata AAA Group | reverse complement strand
ACTCCTTCTAACTTAGTGAATTATTATCTCTGTAATAATTCACTTGACTCATCGACTACGGACGTACTAGACCAGTACGTCGTAGTCCCCAGACGATACATGGGAATCCAACCCATTGGACCTGTCTATCCTCAGTTACCGTGTACCTATAGTCCCTCATCCATCTAATATCCCAGAGACCGTATATCGAGTATGATGCTGTCAGACCCATACGATTTCTACTCGAGTCTCACTCTAATCGGATTCTCCTGGAGATCTCTTTCTCTCTCAACCTGAATGGCCCTAGCTAGGGATTTGTCTGAGCAAGAACATATGGGATATTCCTCTAATGACGCCGAGAGTGGATAATCCTCTATCGACACTTAATAGCAATCGTAAGGTCAATTACCACTCATAATGACCAGTTGTACTGGATCTGGGACAATCAAACCTATAAGTCTGGTATCAAAGAGTGGAGCACTCATACAGGACATCCTTGGTGTCTCAAGTCTAAGGACCAGATATACCACTAGGACTACGGAATCGCTGTCTGACAATAAGACATCATCAACCATCTAGCATTCCGTAAGCGAATCAATCAATGAACTCATTCTCCAATGAACACCTGTACTGTATCCCTAGTGTCCCTACACGAGCAGCTATGAGACCCGCTGCATCCATTATATCGACGGGTATACAGCACACTAGTCTGTTTGGTTATCACGATGTCCCTCTCGAGTACCCTATGACCGGGATTATTTGATATATATTCACCACCCCTATCTCTTCTTAAATATTTAATTTTACAATAACTTTGTCTTTAAACAAAATCCTTAAATTCTTTGAATTTGCTTAAAACTTTTTTTTTTTAATATGTAAACCCAAGTTTTGCTACTATAATCATCAGTAAAGGTAAGAAAATGCATGCTTCCTCCAAGTGATACTAGATTGATAGGACCACAAACATCTGAGTGCACTAGATCAAAGTCGATGCCATGCTCTTTTTGTTCTTCTGACTTTGAAAGGTGTTCTTTCTTGCTTACCTATGACACATACTTCACATAATTTTGATGGGTGATCAATTTTTAGCATTCCTGACACCATATTATATTTCTCTAGAAGTTTCAAAGCTTCAAAATTTATGTGAGAATATCTAAGATGCCATAGTGTAGAAATATCCTCAATATCAGTTTTAAAATAATTTAATTAATCATAAATACTTAAATATAGAGGAAACATTATATTCTTTATCATTTTCACATGTGATATCAATATTTTATTCTTGTCACGAATTGAGAGAGTCATCTTTTATCTCAATATCAAAACCTTTTTCAAGTAATTGTCCCATGCTTAGAATATTATTTTTCATATCAGGAACATAATAAACATTTGAAATACATAATTCTTTGCCATTATTAAGTTCAAAGAGAATTTTACCTTTGTCTCTTACTGGTCTTTGAGACAAATTACCAAATATAATGTTCCCAGAATAACTTGTATCCATTTCTGAAAATAGCTCTTTGATACCACACATATGATTTGAGACTCCTATATCTAGATACCATGTCATAGACTGATCATCTTTCAAATTATCATAACTTATTAGCAAAACTTGATATTCGTTCTTTTCTTCCTTAAAAAAATTTGTCTTATCACATTGATTGTTAGGATTATAATCACATTCATAAGAGTAATGTCTATACCTTTTGCAAATATAGTATTGTATTTCAGACCTTTTAGAGTTTCTACCACATCCACGGCCTCGACCACGTTCTCGACCATAACCTCAGCCTCTTTGGCTATAATTTTCTCCATCATCTTCATTGTTTGGAGATTCTTGATTGGTCTGATTTCTGCTTCCTCTTCCTCTTTGTCCTCGTCCTCTTCCTCTTTGAGAATTTGGTTCACCTTTATTTTCAAGAGTAAGCTTAATTTGTAGTGCTTGCTCCATAGTTTTGTCTTCTCCTTTTTTTGTAATCCTTTGTTCATGAACTTAAAAGGAACCCATAATTTCTTCTAAAGACATTTTTTAAATCTTTAGATTCTTCAATTGTAACAGCAATAAAATCAAATTTTGGATCTAGAGATCTTAGTATTTTTTTTCTATTACTCTTTTATCACTTATTTGTTCACCATTTCATCTCATTTTATGAACAATAGAAATGATTTTTGAGAAGTAATTAGAAATAGTTTCAGAAGTACCTTGTTGTAATTTTTTAAATTCGGCTCGTAAAACTTGTAGACGAAGTTTTTTTACCTTATCAACACCACCAAATGCTTTTTGAAGCATTTCCCAAACCTCCTTTGAAGTATTTGCTGGAGCGATAATATCGAGCATTGTATCATCAAGCCCTTGGTAGATCGTGAACAAAGCTTTTTTCTCCTTCTTCCTTCTTTCTTTGAGTTGTTTTTCTTCCTTTTACATTCATTGCTCCTTCTTCTATTGGACTTGGTTCAACAAATTCATCTTCTACAAACTCCCATATATCTTGGGAGCCTAGAAGAACCTTCATTTAGATGCATCATATGTCATAATTTTCTTTTGTCAATATGGGGATCTGGAGTTGGTTGGCACTTGAGGAAGAGGTCATAACTTAACCTATGCTCTGATACCAAATGTTGATCTTAATAGGAAGAAGGGATAGAGTTATCAAATAGAGAAAGAGTATGATAAGCTTCGATCTTCTATATTTCTCTCAAGAAAACTCTTTACAATTTCAAAAACTCTATATTTCATGACCTAACATATAGGGTTTATAAAGTCTCCAAGGTTACATTATATTAATTATATTCAAAATAAATCTTTTTTTTTAAGAAATCCTTTCAATAACCAATAACTAATTTGACTTGTTCTTCCATAGACATTTAATCTATTTTTTCTTCTTGATGTAATAAATCACCCTCTTGATCCAATGAATCTTTCTTTTGATAAAATTAATCTCTTTATGATACTTGAACGAGTATAATTCCAACATCAACTTCCCCATGGAGTATTCTATGCGATGCACTTTCATCTAGAACATAGATGGAGATGAACTAGGCTGGAGGAATTATAGGATGCCGGAGGCTCCCAAGAAGAATGGGATCCATGCAACGATAAGCAGCTCTTTCTTGTTCTAAGGAGAGAGAACAATTATATACTCGAAAATTTGAGTATAAATAATAATTATATACTCTAATCGAGACTTCAAATATTTGTAGGAAGTGATCTGAAGTGATTCATTAGACGGTAACCAAAATTTGATTGAATGCTCGAATTTTGCAAGCTTACTCTCTCCATTGGGATCATCAACAGATGATCGAGACCTCATACATGATCGACTTCAAATATTTGTAGGCTTACCCTGTACCACTTGGGAGGTTCTAGGGTGCTGAGATGGCTAACATTTCGCTCCGCTCACGATGGTCACCGCTGCACGCAAGAACAGCCCAAAAATAGGCCAAAACTGGCCATTTTTGGCTACGCAAGCGAGCGGCGAGAGGTGGAAAGCGAGCGAAGCAAGTGGCAGCACCTTCCCTGCTATACGAAAGCTCCATCCAGCCCTATACCACTTGGGGGGTTCCAGAGTGCTGAGATAGCTAACGTTTCGTTCTGCTCACTACGGTCACCGCTGCATGCAAGAACGGCCCAAAAACAAGCCAAAAATGGTCATTTTTTACTACGAAAATGAGCGACGAGAGGCGGACAGCGAGCAAAGCAACAGGCAGCACCTTCCCTGCTATATGAAAGTCCCATCCAGCCTTGTACCACTCGAGAGGTTCCAGGGTGCTGAGATGGCTGACGTTTCACTCCGCTCACCACGGTCACCGCGGCACGCAAAAACAGCCCAAAAACAAGCCAAAACTGGTCATTTTTTGCTACGCGAATGAGCGACGAGAAGCGGACAGCGAGCGAAGCGAGGGGCAGCACCTTCCCTGCTATATGAAAGTCTCATCCAGTCCTGTGCTACCCGAGGGATTCCAGGGTGCTGAGATGACTGACGTTTCGCTCCGCTCACCACTGTCACCGCAGCACGTGAAAACGGCCCAAAAAACAAGCCAAAACAGCCATCAGACGGTAACCAAAATTTGATCGAATGCTCGAATTTTGCAGGCTTACTCTCCATTGGGATCATCAAGAGATGACCGAGACCTCATACATGATCGACTTGTCGTGAAGGTCGACCACTGCACTTTGTTTCTGCCAGAGGCGACAGTAACAGAGGTAAACTAATCTAAGCTTCTACCGTGCGCAGATTAGCCAGCAAGCTCGATGAGAACCCAGGGCAGATCCTGGTGAGACGGGCACTGCAGAGGAGAACCAGCGTCATCCCCAAGTCCACACATGCTGACAGGATAAAGGAAAACATCAAGGTATTTGGATGGGAGCTTCCCAATGAGGATTTCCAGGCTTTTGAGCAGCATGCTTTATGATATATTATCAATCATTTTATAGATTTAATTGATTTTAATTATAATTATCGATTAATAAAAAGGATAATTTATAATAAGGTTTTTTTAGAAGGGATTATTTTATTATCATTTAAGATTCTTATCCATAAAAAATGAAGGATTTTATAGGTATGAGAACATCATAAATTGAGATTACAGATTTATTTTTAATTTTTGGTATCATTGTAATTTATGAATTTGATGATTTTATAGATCAGATAAAAATTTTCTGAATAATAACATAATTTTGATTTTTATTTATCGTTATTTGATTTATATTAAAATTATATATAAATATAATTTTTATATTTACGGTTCCATCTTCTGTTTCTTTTGTGGAACGTTGTCAATAGAATTCTGGACGGAGAGATTCTAATCATGAACAAGAACGAAGGACCATGCAACAGCACAGCTGATCTGTGGGACTATGAAGACTAGCTTAGTTATAGTGTTCGACCAGCAACTTTCTTTGGTTTCATATATATATATATATATATATATATATATATATATATATATATATATATATATATATATATATATATATATATATATATATATTAGCTGTAACTTATTAGACTACTTCAAAGCATTAAAGCTCAGATATGTAATCGTGAAGTCCACAAGCCGATGAATCTCGAGAAGACACAGATGACAGCTAATGAACTACCACTGTACGAGAGGCGAGGCGAGGCCTTACCGTGTACAACAGCACCTTATTTTAGTGCGCCCCTCTTCTTGTCCTCTTCCGTTCCCGCGTCGAAGCGTCCAAGGCGGTAGGTCTCCTAAAGACGGATCTGGCCACCCGGGGACGCGGTGGTCGGTGTGGACGTATCGGAGGCATTCACTGGGCACCGACACTGTCATCGTTAGCTTCACAACTGACAGTTTGAGCAGTAACACTAGGTTTTCGTGATCTGCCGGAGGACCTACGAAAACATTCTCCGATGTGATCACCTGATTCCCACTCGCTCTGTTTTCCATTTCACTTATTGCAAGGCAAGTAATGAGACATGCAATGAGGCTTACTGCTTCTCTTACTGTTGGGTACAAGTGAATAGAGAACATGATTTGAAGGTGCACCCGTCATTGATGATCCATAATTCTATAATATATCTTCTTGTCCTGATGCAGCCAAACCTTCAGCTTAGTTTATTGGAAGTTTGAGTGATGATGGCACCTGTCATTGATGATCCACAATTCTATAATATATCTTCTTGTCGTGATGCAGCAAAACCTTCAGGTCAGTTTATTGGAAGTTCGGGTGATGATGGCACCTATATAACCCATAGAGCGATCTCACAACACGAAGAGGAGAGCTGAGAAGAAGAAGAAGAAGAAGAAGAGAAGATGGGCAACAGCCTACGGTGCTGTTTGGCTTGCGTTCTTCCCTGCGGTGCGCTCGACGTCGTCCGAGTCGTCCATCTCAGTGGCCAAGTGGAGTTGTACAGTCGCCCGGTCTCTGCCAGGGAAGTTCTGGCGGCTCACCCCAACCACGTCATCAGCAAGCCGTGCTCTCAGGGAGTCGTCCGCAAGATCTTCATGCTGTCGCCGGACTCGGAGCTGAAGAGAGGCAATATCTACTTCTTGTTACCAGAATCAGCGTTGCCGGGGAAGGAGAGGAAGAAGATTCACCGGAAAAGGCCCCAGAAAACTGGTGGCGACGACGTCGTTGTCAAAGACTTGGATCATGACAACTCAGTTGAGCAGGAAGTCGTTTCGACGAAGGTGTGTCACCGCCGGCGGCGGAGTGGCCGAGTTGGAGTATGGAGGCCGCATCTCGAGACCATATCAGAAGACTGAGACTGTGGCATCGCCGTGTTTTTTCATGCATCGGGGATAACAATTTTTAGTGGTCTCTCAGTTGCTGCTTTTATTTATTTCTTCCTCTCTCTCTCTCTCTCTCTCTCTCTCTCTCTCTCTCTAATGTACATTTTGCTGTGACCAAATTTTCTTTTTCCTGCCACCTCATGAAAAAGAGTGGAAGTTGTGAATCTTTTTTTGTGATCTGTTCTTCGGAGGAAGGACACATCAAAATGGACAAGAAATAATTATTTTGGTTCAAATTTGGATGTAACAAAGCCGAATAACTATCTCACTCTCTTATGTGCATATTGTTGTGGCTATTTCCTTTTCTTTTTCTGCCACCTCATGATAAGGAAGAGCACATCAAAATGGATAAAAAATAATTATTTTGGAGACGTGCCACCTCTGTGAATAAGATAAAGAAGACTCTGGAGATGTGTTCTCATAGTCTATTCTTTTATCATATTGACAAGGAAGGATACTAAGCAGGCCAATCTAGAATTGAATTAAAGTCAAGAAACCATCTCAATGCAAAAGCTTGAGATGTCAAATTCAACCTGAGAATAGCCATCATAACCCTTATTAGTTTCTATTTACATAACCTTTAGCAGCTTCAACTTAAAATAGAGGAAATTGAACTCTTAACCCTTTGAAAAGGACTTGAATGTCTCCTGTGTATTAACATATTAGTTTCTTTCATATTATGTAATTCTTAAATTAGTTAAGAAAAATTCTCTTAAAAATCTCAAAGTAACCCTGACCTTAGTTCCAGGACTGGTGATCTTTTCCTAGAATCAACGATTCCCATTCTATTGAATTTGAAATCAGAACCAAATGATTTCAAATGAATTTAGTTTCGATTCAAGAACCGATAGTTTTAGTTCTCGTTCCAAGAACGGAAATGCTTAGTAAGAGACTGTTAACTTCTACTTAGCCCTCGAACTAGTCTTAATCAAGGTATTGTCCTTTTGAGAACAGTAATCAAGGAAGGCCTTGGCATTTGGTGGCCCATCTTTCTTGTTTGATTGCTATCGGACAGATCTATCACTTCAATCATTCAATAGGAAATCCATTGAAGCATGACTTCTAAGTCAACAGATCCAATGATACATGACAACCATGTGCATGCGTCCATGGCTTCTGATAGAAGACATTGACAACATGTCATGAGGTAGTTCCTCAATCACAATCCCTATGGTACTACGCAAGAGCTTAGCCACTCAATTAATTGATGTTATTGATTTGCAACTGCTCAATACATCGCACATTACCAGTCTTCGGGCTGCATCTATTCAAAATATAGTATGGATTTCTTGTTAGAATTATTAACCACTATGCCTGTGCGTGTGAAAAGGAGGTCTTATCCCAACGAAGATTTCCTTATTTAGGGTTGATAACTGTTTTTGAACTCCTAATTGGAACTAAATTGGTCGGTGAACAATACTCTTTCAGAGATAATATTCAAATATAGAAAGAAACCCTTAGATCTTATAGTTTGATTATTCTATCATTAATTTGTGGATCTCAAGATTTTGATGAGGGTCGAATATAACGGAATAATGTCACTTTTAGGATTTTCTATACTAAATCTTGAAGGACGGAGGGAAAAATTGTTATGTGAGTATATAAATGACACTAGATTAGGATTTTCTTGTGTTTTTTGGGTGAAGTTTTACCTGCTATACTAACTCTGCAGTGAGAAAATTTATTATAAGAAAAAAGATAGAATCACGTGAATCTTCTATTTAGGATTTGTATTTTTGTGTTAATTCCTTGGTTTCTTTTGGGTTTGTATTTAAGCTCTTTCATCCTCGTAATATACAATTCATCGCAAGTGGTGTCAGGTAAAACCAACTTGTTTGCATCTCTGGTTTATTATTGATCATAAGGTTGTCAGCGTAGAATCTTTATTATTTCCGTAACAAGAAAAAAACTCCGACGACCGAGAGTAGTGAGATTGATAAATCTGACATGGTGTCAATTTCTATTTTTTCGATCTATAAAGCTGTCAGGATGAATCCTCAACGGAGGACCGTTTCTTGAACCACGGGACTAGTCGGCGGGCTAAAGTGCAGGAGGAGCATTGATAATTATAGAATTAGCAACAATAAAAGGAAAATTTAAATTTAAGTTTGTATCATGATTACTAATATAGTTCTAATTAAATTTAAACTCAGCGATAAATTAATATTTAAATTTAATTACGAATTCAAGTAAAAAGACTCATGGCAGAATCAAGATATGTTCGTTTAAGTTACACATTTAATGTAAGTCTGACTGGGGGTAGATATAAGATATTAATTGAGATAATCCTAGGACTCCAAGCAAAAGCTCAGAAATCGATGAAGGGAGGGAATTAGCTCAAAGCAACAAGGAAGTCAGTCTAAAAGCCTCTCCCCAACGGTCTGTCCTAAGCACCAAAGGACACATGCCAGCAAGCTACCCTTATTGATGCCTCTACCATGCAGGGAAAGAGGGGCCTTGGCAAATGAACGTATAGGTCGCTCAATGCCCACGTATAAAAGCTAAGTCCCGAACCAGGCTGAGGCAAGCGTGCAAGAGCTTTTACTCTCTCACTTGCATTTTTAACCTCCCCCTCCATCTCTTTGACTTAAGCATTGGAAGGGTCGAGCCATGATGCCCTTAGTGCAGATCTATTGTGCATGACCCCCGATGCCATCTAGAGATGTAGTCAAGAGGCAATCGAGCAGTAAGAATGACCCAGCTCTGAAACCCAACTCCATCAAACAAGGGCCAAACCACTCTCACAGTGATCTACCTCCCCTAGTGGGCTCTCCATGCAAGATCATCATTTCAACCCTCCGTGTCAACAAAGAGGAGTCATCGTGAATAACTTGCACTTTCGCTAGTGGACCAATCAGACCGACTCACCGGTCGACGATTTTCGTGTGTTAATATTCTAATGCTAGAAGGAGGGCTGAATATCATAAAAATATCCTTCTAGCACTTCTCCCAACGAGCGCTCCAACAAGGAGGCACTACCCATGGCCCTAGGCCCCTCTGAGCAGGGAGGCGTATGCCTCCCTTCTAGTAGGTCGATGCCTCCACTTTGGCCCAAACACTAGGGCACTACTAGCATCTACTCAATGACCTAAGACTTTCCCCTAGGGCCGAGCATAGGCTCCCTGCTCGTCCCATCAAATGCTTTCCTAGGCCTCACTTAGCAAGTCCAAGCCCTCATTGACATGATGTAAACCATCGGTCCACTCCTACCCCAATTGGCACAATTAACGACCTCAGTGCAATGGCCCACCCTTCAGCCACCAATCATGCACTCCTCATGAAGCTCGTCCGGCAAGCCCTCGCTCGACCCCCCAAGGATCTCCTCGGTCGAGAGGGTGTTGAATCTTAGATTTTGATAATAAAATCAATTGATAAGTTTGTGATCTAATATGCATTTTGAGTGATGCAAGACTAGCTTTAATCAAGGAGAGGCAAATTGATTAAAGTAGGAGGAATCGGACGTTGGGCCGGAGTGAACATGTCAAAAGATTGGACGTTAGGCCAGAGGATCAATCGACGTGTTGGCAAAAGGCTTTATGCCATGAATTCGGGTATCGGACGGAAGGATTGGACATTGCACCAAGGAGATCAGACGCTACGGGAGTCAACATGCCGATTGGACAATAAGCCGAAGGAGAGGACGATGCGTCGAAGGATCGAACAAAGTGCTAGAAGAACCGATAACATGGCAGACAACATATGATTTGTGCTTTATAATAAATTGTCAAGATCGAGTTAGTTTAGGTCTAATTGAGTCAATATTAGGATAAAATAATGTCAAGTCAATTAGGGGCCATTTGGGCCTAAATCAGGGCTGAATTGGGCTTGTTGTTTGGCCCATTTAGTGTCCTATAGTAGGGTCTAGCAGTGATACCGCCCAGACTAGGTAGTGGTATCACCCAGACATAGTCTTCAAGACTATGTCAGGCAGTGGTACCCTAAGATTGGGCGATGGTATCGCCCGGACATAGTCTTCCAAATTATGTTAGGCGATTGTACCATTAGACTGGGCGATGGTACCACCTAGTGTTAATATGCCAGGTGGTGGTACCATCAGACTAGGTGGTGGTACCACCGAGTGTCAGACTAACAGGCAGTGGTACCACCCAGTAATGGTGGTGGTACGACCAGTACCCCAAAAACTCGAGGATTTGAATTTGGGCTCTAAGTTTTGAAGTCATTTAGGGTCTATAAATGCCCCACAAATTTCTGCTTCGAAGATACATGAAAAGAGAGCAAAAACTCTGATTCCAAGGTTATAAAACTCTTTTAAGTATAGAGTTCCTCCTCCAAGAGCTTAGTGATAGTCCTAAGGGTGGTGTGTGAGGGAACACTTTAAAAGAAGGGTGTAAAGGTTCTCTCTTGAACCTGTGAAAAGAAGAAAGAGTATAAGGGTAGTTGGTCGTCGCACATTAAAGGAAGACCGGTAGTGGAAGCCGATGGCCTTGAGTGAAGAGGAATCGGGAGTGGATGTTGTAGGTCATGACGACCGAACCACTATAAATTGGTTTGCATTTTTGTTTTGCTATTTACCTTAATTGCAAACTACTTTACTTCCTCATTACTTTAGCTATACACTCTTACAAACATTTTTGATACAAGCTTTTATCATATGAAGATTGTTGAATCTCGGATTTTGATGATGAAGTCAATTGTCATTTGTTGTCTAATCTATGTGTTGAGATAAGTGTGCAGGATTAACTACGATGAAAGTTAGACAAGCAGCAGGAGTTGCGCCGGAGTCAAGTTCATGATCACATTGGGAGTTCGAGAGTTCGACGGAAGTTCGGACGGTCGTCGGAGGTTCTGCGAGAACAGATCCGAGAAGTCCAGAAGCTTGCCAAGCGAAGCTCGTCGGAACTCGCCAAGAGGATCGTCGCAAAGTCCAGGAGTTTGCCGGAAGTCCGCAGGAGCATCACCAAGGGTTCATCGGATGATCGACGGAAGTTCGTCGGAAACTCGCCGGAAGAAGCGATTGACGCACCGAAGCAAAGCTGCAGAAATTGTCTTAGATTTAATCGTAGTTAGCACGTTGATTAAGTTGGAAAATGGGAGGTGATCCCATTGGCTTAATCTTGGGGCAATTGGGCCCCTGAAAGACTGAAATTGGGCCGAATGGAACTAACCATTCGGACCCTGATTGCACCAGGAGGTGCAACCGCCCAGGCCAGGAGGTGGCACCGCCTGGCCTAGGCCTCCCAGCGAGACTGGGCGGTGCAACCTCCCCAGCCAGGAGGTGGCACCGCCTGAGCTCAGTCTTCGAGCTAGACTGGGTGGTGCAACCTCCCTGACAGAGAGGTGGCACCGCCTGAGCTTAGTCTTCGAGCAAGACTGGGCGGTGCAACCTCCCTGACAGAGAGGTGGCACCGCCTGAGCTCAGTCTTCGAGCAAGACTGGGCGGTGCAACCTCCCTGACAGAGAGGTGGCACCGCCTGAGCTCGGTCTTCGAGCTCTGCCAGGCGGTGCAACCTCTCCAATCAAGAGGTGCAACCGCCTGATCCCGGAATTCCGGGATTTGATCGTTTTGAGCTCCAAATTTGAATTGGGTTGGGGCCTATAAATACCCCACCCATTCAGCACTGAAAAGATACAGATCCACACCGAATTCTTGATCTTTTCAGTGACTCTAAGAGCTCAAATTTGTGTAAAGTCCAAAAGTTCTCCTCTTTTCTGTTCTTCAAGTCTTGAGTTGTAAAGAGAGGAGAGAAAGGATCTGTAAGGGTTGTCTCCTGAGCCCGTCAAAAGGAGAGAAACTGTAAAAGGGTAGTTGGCCTTCGCCCATTGAAGGAAGGCCCCTAGTTGACGTCGGTGAGCTCGCCGGTGGAGGAAGCCAAAAGTGGAGTAGGTCAAGACTGACCGAACCACTCTAAATCTCTGGTTTGCGTTTATTTTGAGCACTTTATCATTACTACAAACCTCCTACATAGCTATTGCTCTCTGCGCCTTTACGAACAAGCTTCTAAGTTCTAATCTTTCCGAATCTGCATTCAGACGTCAAAAGGTGTTTTCGTACGATCTTTAGATTGTAGTTTACATTTACGTCTTGAATCTGTTTATAACTGCGAACTGTCTTCTGCGCTTTTACGAACGAGTTTCTTTGCAGTTTACATTTACATTTTGATTCTATTTATAACTGCAAACTGTCTTCTGCAATTTTACCAACGAGTTTCAACATTTAGACGTAAAACTGCATTTAGACGTAAATCGGCTTTCCTCGCACAATCATCAGATTTCAGTTTACGTTTACGTCTTGATTTCAATTACATACTGCCTTCTGCGAATATACAAACGAGTTTCAAAGTTCAGACGTAAATCTGCGTTTAGACGTAAATCTGCGTTTAGACGTAAATCTGCTTTTTGCAGATTACTTTTTGAGCTGTACAATAGCAGCACATTGTCTTTATACTTCTGCTTAAACTGCGCTTAGATGCAAACTGTGTTTAGATGCAAACTGCGCTTAGACGCAATCTGCGCTTAGACGCAAACTGCGCTTAGACGCAATCTGAGTTTAGACGCAATCTGCATTTAGACGCAAACTGCGTTTAGACGCTAACTGTGTTTAAACGTAAACTGCACTTAATCATAAGTAATCTTAGAATTGGCTTTTGCATCAAAATAGTTTTTATCGAACGAACGCAGCTTTCGTTTTTAATCGCTGAAAGATTTCCGCTGCACTAATTCACCCCCCCCCCCTCTTAGTGCTCTCGATCCTAACAATTGGTATCAGAGCAAGGTTAACTCTCTAACGGATTAAAACCCAAAGAGAAATGGCATACGCCGGAAACCAAGAGGGGCATTCTATTACGCGTCCACCCATGTTCAGTGGGACGGACTACACCTACTGGAAGACCCGAATGAGGATCTTTCTTATTTCTATGGATTTTGAACTGTGGAATCTTGTCGAAAATGGATTTTCGAAGTCTTCTCTTCCAATGATCGATTGGAATGACTTGGAAAAGAAGGCTTTCGCTCTTAATGCAAAGGCTATGAATGCCTTATTTTGTGCACTTGATAAAAACGAGTTTAACCGTGTTTCAACTTGTGAAACTGCATTTGATATTTGGCACACACTCGAAGTGACCCATGAGGGCACAAGTAGAGTAAAAGAGTCAAAAATCAATTTGTTGTTACATTCTTTCGAACTTTTTCGGATGAAACCGAGTGAAACCATTGGCGACATGTTTACCCGTTTCACGGATGTCGTCAACGGTCTAAAAGGACTCGGAAAGAGCTTTTCGGATTTTGAACTTGTTAATAAGGTACTAAGATCCCTTCCTAAGAGTTGGGATCCCAAAGTCACTGCTATTCAAGAGGCAAAAGATTTACGAAATTTCCCTCTTGAAGAATTAATCGGGTCATTAATGACCTACGAAATGACTTGTAAAGCTCATGAAGAGCAAGAAGACATCCTTCCAAAGAACAGGAAGGATATGGCACTCAAAACTTCTGAATGCCACTTGAGAGAAAACTCAAGTGATGAGGACTGTGATGATGACTTGGCACTTCTAACAAGAAAGTTTAAAAAGTTCTTTAAAAGAAACAAGTTTAAGAATGATGCAAAAAATAAACTTGAACTCAAGAAGGACCAAGTAATCTGCTATGAATGCAAAAAGCCGGGACACTACAAGAGTGATTGTCCCCAAGCCAAAAAGAGAACAACAAAGAAGAAGGCGCTCAAAGCAACATGGGATGATTCGAGCGCATCTGAAGAAGAGGAGTCCAACACCGAGCAAGTTGCTCATTACGCCTTAATGGCCATCGAAGATGAGGTAACAAATTCAATAGATGCAGATTTATCATTCGATGAATTATTAAATGCTTTCCATGAATTGTTTGATGAGTGTAAGACTATCAATAGTAAATACAAATTGCTAAAAAAGGAGCATGATAGTCTTATTTGTAATTTCGATAAGTTAAATGCTGAACATCATGATAGTTTAAGCCCATGCATAAAATGCCATGATCTAGAAACTCTCCAAAAAGAAAACTTGCTACTTAAGGACACCTTGAAGAAATTCGAGGTTGGTAGCAAGTCATTGAACATGATCCTTACAAACAAGGGTCACATTCCCAAAAGAAGTGGAATTGGATTCGTGAGAAGTCCTCACCAAAATCCAACCACCTTCATAAAAGGCTCCATCTTGCATATTCGACATCAAGACAAATGTAACTTCTATTGTAAATTTGGACACAAGACACATTGTTGTCCATTCAAGAAAATAAGTCCAAACAAATTGATTTGGGTTCCTAAAGGAACCATGATAAACTCTATGCAATATGATAAACAATACAGATCTATCTTTGAGGCACCCAAAAGCAAATGGGTTCCTAAACATAATCCCTTCCTATAAAAAACATTAAAATTTTAGGCCGGAGCAAGAAATAATATTCTGCTCCTTGACTCTCGATAGTCATAAACCAAGAGTCAAAAAGGAACCCGTCAACACTATCGTCTACGAATTAATTCTTGTATCATGAAGAAACTAAATATGTCATGATCTTAAAAGGGATACCAGACAAACTATCAACATACGTATGGCATATGCACGTTAAAAGATCTATCTTAATAAACATTAATTGCTCTGAAATAAAAAAACTCTCCTCAAGGCAAAAGCTCCCTGATCAAAATCACATTAGGTGCTCACTGGCTGCAGGCGGTGGCACCTCTCCAACTGGCGGTGGCACCTCCAGCTACCACGGGTTGCCAGAGGTTGCACCGCTCCAGCCAGAGGTGCAACCGCCCGCAACTCTGCCTTTTTAAACCACGCTAGGGCCGGCTGTGGAACCGACCCCAACCACGCTAGGGCCGGCTGTGGAACCGACGCTTGTTCCTAGGCCAAATGACCATTTAGTTATTGGTACTAAATGGGTCTTTAGAAACAAGCAAGATGAAAATGGTATCGTGGTTAGAAACAAGGCTAGATTAGTGGCCAAAGGTTTCAACCAAGAAGAAGGTATCGATTACGAAGAAACCTTCGCACCTGTGGCTCGATTGGAAGCCATAAGGATGCTCCTTGCCTACGCTAGTTGTAATAATTTTAAGTTATTTCAAATGGATGTTAAAAGCGCTTTTCTAAATGGCTTTATTTCCGAAGAAGTTTATGTTGAACAACCTCCTGGATTTGAAAATAATAGCCTCCCTAATCATGTGTTTAGATTAACTAAAGCTCTCTATGGCTTAAAACAAGCCCCAAGGGCTTGGTATGAGAGACTTAGTTCTTTTCTTATCAAAAATAACTTTACAAAAGGCAAGGTTGATACTACATTGTTTATCAAGAATTTTGAAAATAATTTTCTTATTGTTCAGATTTATGTTGATGATATCATCTTTGGCTCTACAAATGAATCTCTTTGTGAATCTTTTGCTAAAACTATGAGTCTTGAATTCGAAATGAGCTTAATGGGAGAATTAACATTCTTCTTAGGTTTACAAATCAAACAACTGAGCAATGGCATCTTTATTAGTCAAACTAAATATGCCATGAATTTATTAAAAAGGTTTAATATGAACAACTCAAAGGCTAGTAACACTCCTATGAGCACCTCCACTAAGTTAGAAATTGATGAAAGTGGAGAAAGCTTTGATCAAAAAACTTATAGGGGTATGATAGGAAGTTTACTTTACCTCACTGCCACCAGACCAGACATCATGTTCAGTGTAGGACTTTGTGCTAGATTTCAATCAAACCCTAAGATATCTCATCTCAAAGCAGTTAAAAAAATACTTAGATATCTTAATGGAACCACAAATCTAGGATTATGGTATCCAAAATCAGAAAATTTTGAGTTAACAGCTTATGCTGATGCGGACTTCGCTGGCTGTAGACTAGATAGAAAAAGCACATCAGGATCATGTCAATTTTTAGGACATGCCCTTGTTTCCTGGTCATCAAAGAAACAAAGCTCGGTTGCTCTATCAACAACCGAAGCTGAATATATTGCAGCAAGTGCATGCTGTGCACAAGTTGTATGGATGAAAAACATTTTAGAAGATTACAAAGTTAATCTTAAAGATATTCCCATTAAATGTGATAACACGAGTGCAATATGCTTAACTAAGAATCCTATACAACACTCAAGAACAAAACATATTGATATTAGACATCACTTTATACGAGATCATGTCACTAATCATAACGTAACCATAGAGTTCATTGATACTAAACATCAACTAGCTGACATTTTTACAAAACCTCTAAGTGAAGAACAATTTGATTTCATTCGAAGAGAATTAGGAATGATGATGTGTCCGAATAGATAAATTTGTTAAAATTATTTTTCGGACTATATTGAATGATCAAATCACTTGATTGCCATGTTTCCATGATTATATGTGAAAATCTGCAAACAAAATCTTGTCCGAATGCATCTTATTTATTCGAATGCTATAAAACAAATTTTCTCGTACACTTTCATGAAAAATAAGTTTCTGAAATAGATTTGATGAAGTGATTCATGTGTATGTATTCCATCCTGCAAAATCTTTACATAGACAATGGATTATAACAAAAAGGGGAAGAAGTATTTAAAGCAATCTATGTAAAATTCCTCTATAAGCTTGCTATTATTATTTTCCTGGTATCATAATTACTATATTTTTTTGTTGATGACAAAGGGGGAGATATATGAATTGATAAACACTACCACGATTAGAAATACTATGAGTGATGCTATAAACACTGCTATGATTATGCCATCCTTGCATCACCAAGAAATATATGAACATATGAACATGTGCTAAAGTTTGCATTATGCCCTAAATTGATATCTTATCATGTGAAGAAAATGCAAAACTTGCTAGAATATTTCAACTATGTGCATCATGTAACAGTGTTTCACAGCTTTATATGATAATGTTCAAACTACATGATGAATAGTTACAAACACTATCATACAAACTTGTTGATGTATGTCAAGCCTTGACATCATCTTTGAAAAGATACATCATGAGTATCATGATGGGAGTATTGATAAGTTTAACTGATCTAACTTATCAATACGTCACTTGAATTCTTGGGTCTTGAATTCAAGGTTGACTTATCTCAACTATGGCATATAGACAGGGGGAGTTAAGGATAACTCCATTATCAATTGATTGTCATCATCAAAAAGGGGGAGATTGTTGAATCTCGGATTTTGATGATGAAGTCAATTGTCATTTGTTGTCTAATCTATGTGTTGAGATAAGTGTGCAGGATTAACTACGATGAAAGTTAGACAAGCAGCAGGAGTTGCGCCGGAGTCAAGTTCATGATCACGTTGGGAGTTCGAGAGTTCGACGGAAGTTCGGACGGTCGTCGGAGGTTCTGCGAGAACAGATCCGAGAAGTCCAGAAGCTTGCCAAGCGAAGCTCATCGGAACTCGCCAAGAGGATCGTCGCAAAGTCCAGGAGTTTGCCGGAAGTCCGCAGGAGCATCACCGAGGGTTCATCGGATGATCGACGGAAGTTCGCCGGAAACTCGCCGGAAGAAGCGATTGACGCACCGAAGCAAAGCTGCAGAAATTGTCTTAGATTTAATCGTAGTTAGCACGTTGATTAAGTTGGAAAATGGGAGGTGATCCCATTGGCTTAATCTTGGGGCAATTGGGCCCCTGAAAGACTGAAATTGGGCCGAATGGAACTAACCATTCGGACCCTGATTGCACCAGGAGGTGCAACCGCCCAGGCCAGGAGGTGGCACCGCCTGGCCTAGGCCTCCCAGCGAGACTGGGCGGTGCAACCTCCCCAGCCAGGAGGTGGCACCGCCTGAGCTCAGTCTTCGAGCTAGACTGGGCGGTGCAACCTCCCTGACAGAGAGGTGGCACCGCCTGAGCTCAGTCTTCGAGCAAGACTGGGCGGTGCAACCTCCCTGACAGAGAGGTGGCACCGCCTGAGCTCGGTCTTCGAGCTCTGCCAGGCGGTGCAACCTCTCCAGTCAAGAGGTGCAACCGCCTGATCCCGGAATTCCGGGATTTGATCGTTTTGAGCTCCAAATTTGAATTGGGTTGGGGCCTATAAATACCCCACCCATTCAGCACTGAAAAGATACAGATCCACACCGAATTCTTGATCTTTTCAGTGACTCTAAGAGCTCAAATTTGTGTAAAGTCCAAAAGTTCTCCTCTTTTCTGTTCTTCAAGTCTTGAGTTGTAAAGAGAGGAGAGAAAGGATCTGTAAGGGTTGTCTCCTTAGCCCGTCAAAAGGAGAGAAACTGTAAAAGGGCAGTTGGCGTTCGCCCATTGAAGGAAGGCCCCTAGTTGATGTCGGTGACCTCGCCGGTGGAGGAAGCCAAAAGTGGAGTAGGTCAAGACTGACCGAACCACTCTAAATCTCTGGTTTGCGTTTATTTTGAGCACTTTATCATTACTGTAAACCTCCTACATAGCTACTGCTCTCTGCGCCTTTATGAACAAGCTTCTAAGTTCTAATCTTTCCGAATCTGCATTCAGACGTCAAAAGGTGTTTTCGTACGATCTTTACATTACAGTTTACATTTACGTCTTGAATCTGTTTATAACTGCGAACTATCTTCTGCGCTTTTACGAACGAGTTTCTTTGCAGTTTACATTTACATTTTGATTTTATTTATAACTGCAAACTGTCTTCTGCAATTTTACCAACGAGTTTCAACATTTAGACGTAAAACTGCATTTAAACGTAAATCGGCTTTCCTCGCACAATCATCAGATTTCAGTTTACGTTTACGTCTTGATTTCAATTGCATACTGCCTTCTGCGAATATACAAACGAGTTTCAAAGTTCAGACGTAAATCTGCGTTTAGACGTAAATCTGCTTTTTGCATATTACTTTTTGAGCTGTACAATAGCAGCACATTGTCTTTATACCTCTGCTTAAACTGCGCTTAGACGCAAACTGTGTTTAGACGCAAACTGCGATTAGACGCAATCTGCGCTTAGACGCAAACTGCGCTTAGACGCAATCTGAGTTTAGACGCAATCTGCATTTAGACGCAAACTGCGTTTAGACGCTAACTGTGTTTAAACGTAAACTGCACTTAATTATAAGTAATCTTAGAATTGGCTTTTGCATCAAAATAGTTTTTATCGAACGAACGCAGCTTTCGTTTTTAATCGCTGAAAGATTTCCGCTGCACTAATTCACCCCCCCCCCCCCTCTTAGTGCTCTCGATCCTAACAAAGATTTTATGACTCGACATAATTTTTACGAAAGTACTAATTCACCCCCCCCCCCTCCTCTTCGTGCCGACTTGGTTCGAGCATTTGGTATCAGAGCCATAATTTTTTTTCTTGTTTGGTTTAACATCCAAGAGAAACAACTCTTTTCGACTTTCAAGAGGGTCACTCTATCTTTCATCCTCCTATGTTCAATGGGACGGGCTACACTTATTGGAAAACTCGGATGATAGTTTTCTTGCTTTCATCAAACCTCGAGTTATGGAATATCATTGAACTTGGATTTCAAAATCTTCTAACCAATGAACGAATGGAATGATTTGGAGAAGATTTTTTTTTAAATGCTAGAGCTATGAACACTCTATTTTGTGCTTTAGATAAAAATGAGTTTAATCATATTTCTTTATGCAAAACTGCACATGAGATTTGGCCGAAGAAACTCATGAAGGCATGAATAGAGTAAAAGAGTCTAAAATAAATCCTTTGATGTATGATTTTGAGGTATCTCGAATGAAGCCAAGCGAAACTATTGTTGACATATACACTCGTTTTACGAATGTCGTCAATAGTTTAAAGCACTTGGTAAAAGTTTTTCTAACCTTGAACTTGAAAACAAAATTTTATGATCTCTTCTTAAAATTTGAGATCTTAAAGTATCGACTATTCAAGAAGCAAATGATTTGAACTATTTTCCACTTGATGAACTTATGGGGTCTTTAATGACTTATGAAATGACTTGTATCGAACATGATGTACTTGAGAATAACCTTCCAAAAAACACGAAGGATTTGACACTTCAAACAATAGAATGCCACTTGGGTGATAACTTAAGTGATGATAATGATGACATAGAACTCCTCACTATAAAATTTAAAAAATTCATGAAACAATAATCAAAAAATAAAAATAAACTTAAAAAGAACACAACTACTTGCTATGAGCACAATGTTAGGATCAAGAGCGGCACTAAAAGGGGGTGTGAATTAGTGCAGCGGAAAACTTTCACGATTTCAAAAAATTATTCATTTCGTTTAAAACTGATTCCGACAAAAATGGTTTCGATTCAATCTATTTTGGAGAAAAGTTGAACTTAAAAACTTTTGTAAAAGTGCAAGAGAAGATTAAGGAGGTTTGCAGTAAAGTAAATTGCACAAATGAAAAGCAAATCGGAATTTAGAGTGGTTCGGTTAAGGTGACCTATATCCACTTTCGGATTCCTCCTCCGACGAGGTCATCCACGTCCACTAAAAGCCTTCCTTCAATAGGTGAAGACCGAACACCTCTTTACAACACTTTCTCATTTTCTCGGGTTTAGAAGACAACCCTTACAAGTCTCACTCTTCTTTCTTGGATGGTTACAAGGCTAAGAGATGAAGGAGGAGAACTCTAACTTTTACAACACTTTTATGACTCAAGAATTCAAGATTAAGCCAATACTTTCATGCCCTTTCATGCAGAAAATGGTGGGGTATTTATAGGCCCCAATGGCTTCAAAATTGAAGCAAAAAAGTGTCACATCTCCAGAATCCAGGGTACTAACGGTACCACCACCGTTACTGGGCAGTACTACCATCGCTGATCGAACACTGGGTAGTACCACAGTCGAACAGGGGTGGTACCACCACTAGCAGCACTGTTGTCGGTAGTACCACTGCCCAGTCTGGGCAGTACCTGTTGGGGAATATGGGGGCGACATCATATGCGTAGTGGAAGAACAAGAAAACAAAATCCCCTATTCACAAAGAGATGTTCGTCGTCGTGCAAAGATTGATGCGCAAAATATGCAAAACTTAAAACTGCGTATAGAAAAGATTATGTTACCTAGGGAGATCGTATATCCCTGTTTCCTTGTAGATCTTTAGGAGAGGGTGAAGGAGGTCAAACGTCCTCCTCTCTAGCGGTGATCCACATAGCAGGGCTGCGACGATGCTCCTCAAAACTCCAGGCCTGCTCTGAGGTGGAGAGAGGGCGGAGAATATGAGAGGCAAGCAAAGGCTCTAGCCTATGAGGCTCTGAAGTCCTCCTATTTATAGAGGCCCCCTATCAAAACCTAATAGATTCTCCCCTAGTGGGTATTGGATCTGCATCTAATTACCCAAGCCTTTTAGATTAGTGGATCTCTATCCAATAATCTCTCATGGGCTCTTATTGGATCTCGTCCATGGGATCCAATAATTCAGGGGCTTATTGAATATCCAATAAGACAATGGCTCCAGTGGATATCTCATATCCGAACCTCTACTCATCGCAATGCCTACCATATGTGTGTAACCCTCTAGGCCCAATATCGAGCTGGTCGTGAGTCATATCTATCATAACTCCTTCTAACTTAGTGAATTATTATCTCTGTAATAATTCACTCAACTTATCGACTACGGACGTACTAGGCCACTACGTCGTAGTCCCCAGAAGATACAGGGGAATCCAATCCATTGGACCTATCTGTCCTCAGTTACTCGAGTCTCGCTCTAATCGGATTCTCCTAGAGAACTCTTTCTCTCTCAACCCGAATGACCCTGGCCAAGGATTTGTCTGAGCAAGAACACATGGGATATTCCTCTCATGACGCCGAGAGTGGATGATCCTTTATTGACACTCAATAGTCCTCGTAAGGTTGACTGTCACTCCCAATGACCAGATGTACTAGATCTAGGACATCCAAACCTATAAGTCTAGTATCAAAGAGTGGAGCACTCATACAGGACATCCTTGGTGTCTCAAGTCTAAGGACCAGATACACCACTAGGATTACGGAATTGCTGTCTAACAATAAGGCATTATCAACCATCCAGTATTCCGTAAGTAGATCAATTAGTGAACTCATTCTCCAATGAGCACATGTATTGTACCCCTAGTGTCCCCACACGAGCAGCTATGAGACCAGCTGCATCCATCATATGGACAGGTATATAGCACACCAGTCTGTCCGGTTATCACGATGTCCCTCTCGAGTAACCTATGACCGGGATTATTTATGATCTGTGTTTAAAGGTGAATCAATCTTATTACCATGATCTCATCATGATTTGATTCCCATTGCACAAATCTAAGGATATCATAATATATATATGTATATATGTAATATTTAATATAAAGTGATAAATGTTAAAATATAATAAGCAAAAAAGATTCTTTGTTAAGTCACACGTGTCATCACTTACGTGATTGGATTGTTGGGCACCTATGACTAGCAATTTCCCACTTGACCTAAAGCCAATCACCAATGTGTCTGATCCCCATCAGACCCCTGTGACGCTCAAAACAATCTGAGACAACAGCTTTGTCAGTATATCTGTAATATTATCTTTGGATGGAACTCTTTTCACTACTACATCTCCTAAGGCCATGATATCTCTAATAAGTTAGAACATCCTCAGAACACTTCTGATGAGACCCGGGTTCCCTTATTTGAGTAATCTCCCCGTAGTTATCGCAATATAAGAAATCAACTCCTCGCTACTTGGTCCGACTACTAGATCTGTGCTGAAATTCTTCATCCAGACTCCCTCCTTTGCTGCATCTAATGTAGCAATGTAGTCCACCTCTATGGTCGAGTCAGTAGTAGTATTTTGCTTGGAACTCTTTTAGCACACTGCTCCTCCATTCAAGGTGTACACATACCCCGAATTTGACTTGCTATCATCGATATCAGACTGAAAACTTGAGTCTGTGTAGCCTTCAAACTTGAGGCTACTACCTTCATATACTAGTAAAAGATTCTTAGTCCTTCTCAAGTACTTAAGGATACACTTTACTGCTTTCCAATGCTCCAAGCCTAGATCCGCCTGATACCTGCTCGTGACACTCAGAGTATGCGTTATATTAGGCCTAATACATAGCATGGCATACATGATAAACCCTATTGCTAAGGCATAAGGTATCATATCCATGTTAGCCCTTTCTTTTAGAGTCTTTGGGGACATACTCCTAGAAAGCGATATCCTATGTCTCATCCGTATAAGACCTCTCTTGGAATTTTCTATGCCAAACCTTTTGATAATAGTTTCTATGTACCTGGATTGAGACAAGCCAAGCATCCTCTTGGATCTGTCTCTATAGATCCGAATCCCCAAGATATAGGATGCTTCCCCTAAGTCCTTCATGGAGAAGTGTCTAGATAACCAAGTCTTTACTGTGGATAGCATTCCTACGTCATTCCCAATAATCAGGATGTCATGCATATATAACACCAAAATGGTGATAGGGCTCCCACTTACCTTCTTATACACATAAGGCTCATCTTCGTTCTTAACGAAGTCATAAGATTTGATTGTCTCATCAAATCTTATGTTCTAACTTCGGGAAGCTTGCTTTAGTCCATAAATGGATCTAAGCAACCTGCACACCTTATCTGTGCAGTTCTTAGACACGAATCTCTCAGGTTGTATCATATACACCTCCTCCTCGAGGTTGCCATTGAGAAATGCAGTTTTCACATGCATCTGCCAGATCTCATAATCATAGTATGCTGCAATAGCCAATAGAATTCGAATGGATTTTAGCATTGCTACGGGTGAGAAGGTTTCGTCATAGTCAACACCTTGCCTTTGACGATACCCCTTAGCCACTAGCCTTGCTTTATAGGTCTCTACCTTTTCATCTACTCCGATCTTTTTCTTAAAGATCCACTTGCAACCGATGGGTATAATATCTTCAGGCGCATCAACTAGGTTCCAAACCTTGTTGGAGTACATAGAATCCATCTCAGAATTCATGGCTTCTTGCCACTTCCCGGAGTCTATACTCATAATAGCCTCCTCGTAGATCTGAGGATTAATATTCTCAACATCCTCTCCTCTAATATGTCCCACATATCTCTCAGGAGGATGAGATACTCTGCCAGACCTACGTAAAGTTGAAACTTGTGTATTAGGTACCTAAACAGACTCAAGCTGTAGAGTGGTGCTTGAGCTTGGTTCTTCAACCTCGCTCAACTCTATCATGCTCCCACTATCTCCACCAAGAATGTGTTCCTTCTCACAGAACACTGCTCTCTTAGCTATAAAGACCTTTTGGTCCTCGAGATGATAGAAATAATACCCACATCTTTTAATGTGTCTATAATGTGGGCAGGCTAAGAGATGATAGAAATTTGCATCGCTCTATCCTCGATTCTAACTTATTGAGGTTGTGTCTTTTAATGTGGGCAGGGCAGCCCAAATCTTAACAATCTTAAGATCGGGCTTCTTCCCTTTCCATATCTCACATAGTGTAAACATACCGACTTAGTTGGAACTCTGTTTAGAAGGTAAGCTACGGTCTCTAGGGCATATCCCCAGAATGAGATGGGTAGGTCAGCGAAACTCATCATGGACCGTACCATGTCTAATAGCGTATGATTTCTCCTTTCAGAGATACAATTGAGCTGAGGTGTATAAGGAGGTGTCCATTGGGATAATATCCCATGGTCCTTGAGGAACCGAGTAAACTCTGTACTTAAGTACTTACCTCCTCGATCTGATCGAAGAGTCTTGATACTCTTTCCAGTCTGGTTCTCCACCTCATTCTTATACTCTCTGAATTTCTCAAAGGCCTCAGACTTGTACTTCATTAAGTACACATATCCATACCTTGAGAAATCATCAGTAAAGGTAATGAAGTAGGAGTAACCACCAATGGCATGAGTTGACATGGGTCCACATACATCACTATGTATGAGTTCCAACAGCTCAATGGCTCTCTCTCCAGTTCCATTAAATGGAGAGTTGGTCAGTTTTCCACGAAGGCAAGGCTCGCAAGTTGCATATGACTCATAGTCGAATGGATCTAGATATCCATCATTTAGCAACTTTTGAATTCTTTCTTTATGGATGTGACCTAGCCTACAATGCCACAGGCATGCACTGTTTATCTCATCTCATTTCCTCTTGGACACACTTACATTCGTGATATGTGGAGTAGTGGCTAGCATAAATAAACCATTATATAATGTTCCTTTCGTGATGATCTCATCATCTAATAATATCGAACAACCATGGTTCTCAAAAACTAATTTATATCCACTAACTGTCAAATATGAAATGGAGATAATATTTTTGATAATAGAAGGAACAAAATAAGATGTATCCAATGCAATAAAAGCTCCACCAGGCAAATGTAGGGTGACCTCACCAACAGCTACTGTAGTAACTTTTACTCCATTACCCATCTTGAGGTCCATCTCGCCTCTCTCTAGTCTCCTAGGCCTTGCTAGAACCTGCAACGAATTGTATATATGATAAGCACAACCGGTATCCAATACCCATGTGCTATCATAAGAGTCTAACAAATGGAAACTGATCATGAATGTACCTGAAGCTTCACCAAGCTTTTGTTTCGCCCTTTCTGCAAGGTACTCTTTGCAGTTCCTCTTCCAGTACCCATCTTTGCCACAGTGGAAGCATTGGCCTTTGTCCTTTGTTGGGTCTTTCTTAGCAACCTTTGCTTTACCTGATCTACCCTTGCCCTTGCCCTTCTTAAGGGACTTTTCTGCTTTCCTTTTCTTTCTGGTCTTATTAGTATAGAGAACTGGTTTCTCTTTCTTAATAGTACTCTCTGCCTCCCTCAATATATTGAGGAGCTTTGGGAGAGTCACCTCAGGCTTGTTCATATTAAAATTCATTGTGAACTGTGAAAAGGAATCTGGTAGGGACTGAAGCACAATGTCCACACATAAATTATCCACTAGGACCATTCCTTGACCTGTGAGTTTCTCTATTCACTTAATCATCTTTAGGACATGGTTTTGAACCAGTGTCCTGTTAGGACTCTAGCTAGGAGAGTCCTAATTGAGAGGGACATTTATGTAAAACCTACCTAAGCTAACCCCTATTAAAGAGGTGAAGAGGTCGGCTAGGGTTAGGAGGTTGTTTCTTAGAAAAGAATTAGGAGTTGTAAAGGAATAGAAGTCTTGAGTAGGAGTCCTATTAGAAGTTGGTTAGAAGTAAGAGTCTTGAGTAGGAGTCTTATTAGGAGTTAGGGTTTAGAAGCCCTATAAATAGCCATGTATTCCTCCTCTTTTCATAAGCAATAGATGAATATTTTCTATAGCCTTTGAGTAGCAACTTAGAGGGAGGAACCCCTATAGAGTTCCAAGGAGGTCGATCCCCTAAAGAGATCAACCCCAAGTTTAGAATTTGCAAGGGTTCTAACACCTGGTATCATAGCAGTGTTCTTAGCATCTCGCTGCCCTTCTATAGCTATCTATCAACCCTCCACAGTTGCCTAAAGCAATTCCCACAATTGCTTAAAAGATCGTCGCCAAATTTCACCATCATCTCCACCACCACGGATCATCCTTTGATCTCCCCGTGAATTGCAACAGGTTCTGGTTTCCTACCTTACTGCTACTACAATTTAGTTATTCTTATTCAAAAATCCAAAATAAATTGTTCCTATATTGCTGCATAAACTTTTTGTCACAAAGTTTTCATCTCTACGACGAAAGATACATTGCAGAATTCTAACCGCATAGCACAGTCTGTTTGATCTTGCTACTGTGTTTTTTCTATCCAAATTTCTATGAAATTTTTATGACATCTTTGACACTTCTTAACAGCAGATTTTCCTTTAGTTTTATCAAAAAAATTCTCAATATAAACCATTGATCTTTTACATCTAATCTGTTATACTTGAAAATCTGCACTGTAAAATTTCAACTGCATAGCACTATTTTTTTTATCTTGATACAATATTTTTTTCTATCCAAATCTCTATGAAATTTTTATAATAGGTTAAACACTTCCTAACAATGGATTTCCCTTTGGTTTCATCAAAAAATTCTCAATATAAACCACTGATCTTTTATGTCCAATCTACTACACTTAAAAATTTGTGCTGCAGAAAATTATAGCCGTATATTGTTGTCTTAACCCATCTATTGCAATCTATTTTTGAATGAAATTTCTTATATACTTCATAGATCATCTTGGCTTCCATCTTAGGTTGATCTATTAAGGAATTTATCTCTAAAAATGATTTTGTGTTACTGTAAATTTTCGTCGTAGACTGTTGAAATTTTTCGACGAGAATTCTGCTATCGCAACTTACACCAATTTTCTTACTGTTACTGCCGATTTTTTCTTGATTAAATTGGATATCCTTGCTGTCATATAAATTGAGATATTGCTGTCAATTCCCTTCTCAAATCTCTCAAATTTTGGTGGAGATTTTATCAAGAAACCACTGTTTCTTCTACGACAATTCTGCTCTTACAAGACAACACAATTCTACAGCAAACTTCCACTGATTTCTATCAAACCTTTTCTGCCATTTACACAGATCTAAAACTTTCATCCATATCCCTAAAACTCCACTAAATCACACCCTCAAACTGTATCCAAAACAGCTACAAAATAAGCCTAAACTGTAGCCTACATCCACCAATCCACCAACCCTTTCGACCATCACTTCTCTCAACCTATACATGACCCGACAACAAAAGAGAGATCTTAACATCACATATTTGAAGGCATATACTGTAGTATCTGAGAAGGTAATCAAAGCTAAATTCGAAGCCTTCGAGGCCCGAATGGAGGATAAGATTCGGACTCTCTTTACCGAACTCAGTTTGGGCCGACCATCAAGCCCGAAGAAATCACATCAAGGAGAGAGCTCTAACCAATGGCACCAAGCCCGAAGATATGACTTCCAAGAGAGGGGAAGCTCTATGACTAATCTCAACTATCCACACATGAGAGTGGACTTTCCTAGATGGGAAGGAGACCCGATTGGTTGGATCTCGCGCGTGGAGCGATATTTTCGATACCACAAAATCGCAGATGCATCTATGATGAAAATTACAGCTATATATCTTGAAGGGGATGCCATACAGTGCTTTGACTAGTTTGAACATACTTATGAAGTCCTTTTGTGGCGAAAATTCAAAGAAGGACTGCTGATCCGCTTTGGACCAACCGATTACGAGAACATTAATGGATAACTAGCAAAGATCCGACAAACCTCCACCATTCAAGAGTACCAAATTAGGTTTGAAAAGTTATCTAATTAAATGCATGATTGGTCTCAAAAATAGCTATTGGGGACCTTTATTGAGGGCTTGAAGCTGGAGATCCGGGGAGAAGTTAAAGTGCGACAACCGTACACGCTTATGGCAACCATCTCTTTCACACGATTTCAAGAGGAGCAATTGAACCATAAAACCCGAAGGACTAGGGTCGCTCCTCAACTAGCAATACTGAAGCATTCAGCCCTACCTACTATCGATCGAGTCCCTGCACCAAAAAGGTTGACAAGAGAAGAGCTTTGGGAGCGATATGCGAAGGGGTTATGTTGGCATTGTAACGAGTCGTTGAGCCGTGAGCATCGCTGTAGTAAAGGGAGACTTCTTATGATTGAACTAGTAGAAGAAGAGGTCATTGAACATCCAGAAGAGAGCCTTGAATATGAAGAAAAAGATGCAGAAGAAGAGTCACAACCGACCAAAGTTACGGTACATGCACTAGCCGGCTACTCAAACCCGCAAACGATGAAAGTTGGAGGCCTTCTCAAACAACAATCGATCACTGTTCTCATCGACACGGGCAGCACTAATAACTTTCTAAATAGTAAGGTTGCTGTCTAGATGGCCTTACCTATCGAGAATTGCTGCATGTTTGATGTTAAGGTCGCCGACAGATGGATTTTGAAGTATGATCGTAAGCGCCCGCGAGTGAAACTGTTGCTGCAGGACCAAGAGATAATTGCATATTTCTTCCTCCTCCCTCTTGATGATCATGAGGCCATGCTCAAAATTAAATGGTTGATGACATTAGGTGATGTTTCTTGGAATTTTATGCAACTAATTATGAAATTTTACAATAAGGAGAAATAGGTGATATTGCACGGAAAACGTGGGGGCGACGTAACAACGATTTGCACACAACAAATGGAGAACGTTTTGCATAAAGCATGCAGTGACTTTTTGGTATAACTTGAGCAGCAAACTAAGGGAGAGCCAATAGAATTTGAAGATCCAAACCTACTTCCTTCCTTTACTTGCTGAATTTTCAGATATATTTGATGAACCGCACAACCTACCTCTTACCCATCGGCATGATCATTATATAACGATTCTTCTAGGCAAACCTCCAGCAAATACTCAGCCATATCAGTATCTACATCTCCAGAAGGATGAAATAGAAAGGATTGTAAAAGAGATGCTTGAAATAGGAGTTATTCGACTAAGTTGCAGCCTCTACTCTTCACCGGTGCTACTTGTACGCAAGAAGGACGCAACATGACGAATATGCATTGATTACCGAGCTCTCAATGGCATAACCATTAAGAATAAATACCCTATTCCAGTAGTAGATGAATTGCTAGATGAAAGGAAGCATAAATCTTCACAAAGCTGGACCTTCGATCCGGGTATTATCAAATACGAGTGTATGAAAAAGGGATACCGAAAACCGCCTTTCGAACACACAATGGCCACTATGAATTTTTGCTTTCTTCAATAAAAGATGGAATATCTTGGGCATATCATATCAGAGGAAGGTGTGATGGTGGACCCCTCCAAAATAGAAGTAATGCAGAACTAGCCGACCCCGAGGAACATAAAATTGCTACATGGATTTCTTGGTTTAACAGTCTATAACCGCAAGTTTATGAAAAACTATGGAAAGATCATTGCACCACTCACTTTTTTACTGAAAAATGATACCTTCCAATGGTCAGACAAAGCCTCCGCTGCCTTCAACAAACTTAAGGTAGCCATGACGACGATGCCAGTGCTAGCGCTACCAGATTTCAGCCAATCCTCATCATTGAGGCCGATGCATCTAGAGTCAGAATTGGAGACGTTCTCATGCAAGATGGTTGACTACTCATATACACTAGCAAGGCATTATCTCCCTCCCATCAAAACATGTCAACATATGATAAGGAGATGCTCGCCATTGTGCATGCAGCAACAAGGTGGAGATCGGACTTGATCGGGCGATGCTTTCAAATCAAGACCGACCATAAAAGCCTAAAATATTTCTTGGAGCAAAAGATATCTTCCCTCGCACAGCAAAAATGGGTAACAAAACTTCTTGGATTTGATTATGAAATAACTTACAAAAAGGGGAAAGAGAATATTGTTGCAGATGCGCTTTCGCGGCTACTCGAGCAAGCTAAATTTTCGGCTGATTCACTTCCGACCAGTAACTTCCTTGAGGATATTAAGATGGAATGGCAGAAAGATTCAGAGACCAGTAAGATCATAAAAAAATTGAAGGAAGCACCAAGCTCCGTGGCTCATTACAATTGGGACTCAAAAGAATTACACAATAAGGGGTGCATTGTGCTTGTGACAAATTCTACTTGCATCTTCACGAGCAGATTTTGGACAAAGTTATTTCATATATAGGGTACTAAATTAAAAAGGAGTACAGTATATTACCCATAAACCGACGACGAGACGGAAGTTATAAATATGTGCTTGGAGATAGCCCAAAGCCACCCACCAAATATGACTACCCAAGGAGAACTCCAGACCCAACCAAGTGCCATTATTGATCGACGGATCGTGACTCGACGACGACGACCCACTACTAAAGTGCTAATACAGTGGATGAACCTACCAACAGAAGATGCCACTTGGGAGAACTATGACGACTTGAAGATCAAATTCCCTGAATTCATGAATCGTCAGCCTCGAGGACAAGGCTGATTTGAAGAGGGTGAGTATGTTAGGACTCTAGCTAGGAGAGTCCTAATTGAGAGGGACATTCATGTAAAATATACCTAAGCTGACCCCTATTAAAGAGGTGAAGAGGCCGGCTAGGGCTAGGAGGTTGTTTCTTAGAGAAGAATTAGGAGTTGTAAAGGAATAGGAGTCTTGAGTAGGAGTCCTATTAGGCGTTGGTTAGAAGTAAGAGTCTTGAGCAGGAGTCCTATTAGGAGTTAGGGTTTAGAAGCCCTATAAATAGCCATGTATTTCTCCTCTTTTCATAAGCAATAGATGAATATTTTCTGCAGCCTTTGAGTAGCAACTTGGAGGGAGGAACCCCTATAGAGTTCCAAGGAGGCCGATCCCCTAAAGAGATCAACCCCAAGTTTAGAATCTGCAAGGGTTCTAACGTGTCCTCTCAGTCATCCTAGCATGGAAGAGGCTCTTGGATATCTCATATCGCTGAGTCCTTCTCTGTTCTTCAAACAATTTACAGACATGTAGGAGAATGGATCTGGCATCCATCTTTTCATGTTGTCTCCATAACTCAGGAGTCATAGAGCCCAACATGTAGCACTGAGCAAAAGTGGAGTCATGTTAGAACCCTTGCAGATTCTAAACTTGGGGTTGATCTCTTTAGGGGATCGGCCTCCTTGGAACTCTATAGGGGTTCCTCCCTCCAAGTTGCTGCTCAAAGGCTGCAGAAAAGATTCATCTATTGCTTATGAAAAGAGGTGGAATACATGACTATTTATAGGGCTTCTAAACCCTAACTCCTAATAGGACTCTTACTTAAGACTCCTACTTCTAAACAACTCCTAATATGACTCCTACTCAAGACTCTTACTTCTAACCAACTCCTAATAGGACTCCTACTCAAGACTCCTATTCCTTTACAACTCCCTATTCTTCTCTAAGAAATAACCTCCTAACCCTAGTCGGCCTCTTCACCTCTTTAATAGGGGTCGGCTTAGGTAGGTTTTACATGAATGTCCCTCTCAATTAGGACTTTCCTAGCTAGAGTCCTAACAGACCCGCCCTCTTCAAATCAGCCTTGTCCTCGAGGCTGACGATTCATGAATTTTGGGAATTTGATCTTCAAGTCATCATAGTTCTCCCAAGTGGCATCTTCTGTTAGTAGGTTTGCCCACTGTATTAGCAATTCATTAGTGGATCGTCATCATCGAGTTACAATCCGTCGACCAATAATAGCACTTGGCTGAGTCTGAAGTTCTCCTTGGGTAGTCATATTTGGTGGGTGGCTTTGGGCTGTCTCCAAGCACCTATTTACAACTTTCGTTTGGTCGTCGGTTTGTGGGTGATATGCCATACTCCTTTTCAATTTAGTACCCTGCATATGGAATAACTTTGTCCAAAATCTGCTCGCGAAGATGCAAGTAGAATTTATCATAAGCACAATGCGTCCCTGATAGTGTAATTCTTTTGAGTCCCAATTGTAATGAGCCATGGGGCTTAGTGCTTCCTCCAATTTTTTTATAATCTTACTAGTATCTGAATCTTCCTGCCATTCCATCTTAATATCCTCAAGGAAGTCGCTGGTCGGAAGTGAAACGGTCGAAACTTCAACTTGCTCGCGTAGTTGCGAAAGCGCATCTTCAAGAACATTCTCTTTCCCCTTTTTGTAAGTTATTTCATAATCAAATCCAAGAAGTTTTGTTACCCATTTTTGCTGCTCAGGGGATGGTATCTTTCGCTCCAAAAAGTACTTGAGGCTTCTATGGTCGGTTTTAATTTGAAATCGTCGACCAATCAAGTAGGGTCTCCACCTCGTTGCTGCGCGCACAATGACGAGCAACTCCTTATCATATGTTGACTTATTTTGATGGGAGGGAGATAATGCCTTGCTAGTGTATGCGAGTGGTCGACCATCTTGCATGAGAATGACTCCAATTCCGACTCCAGATGCGTCGGTCTCAATAATGAAGGGTCGGTTAAAATCTGGTAGTGTTAGCACCGGCGTCGTCGTCATGGCTGCCTTAAGTTTGTCGAAGGCAGTGGAGGCTCTGTCCGACCATTGGAAGACATCTTTTTTCAGTAAGGAAGTAAGTGGTGCACTGATCTCGCCATAGTTTTTCACGAACTTGCAGTAGTAGCCTGTTAAACCCAGAAAGTCATGTAGCAATTTTACGTTCCTTAGGATAGGCCGGTTTTGCATTGCTTCAATTTTGAAGGGGTCCACTGTCACACCTTCCTTTGATATGATATGCCCAAGATATTCCACCTTCTGTTGAAGAAAGCAAAAATTCATAATAGTTGTTGTGTGTTCAAAAGGTGGTTTTCGGTATGTCTTCTTCGCACACTCATATTTGATGATACCCGGATCAAAGGTCCAGCTTTGTAAAGATTTGTGCTCCCTTTCATCTGGCAATTCATCTGCTATTGGAATAAGGTATTTGTCCTTGACGGTTATGACATTGAGAGCTCGGTAATCAACACATATTCGCCATGTTCCATCCTTCTTGCGTACAAGTAGCACCGGTGAAGAATAGAGGTTGCAACTTGGCCGAATAACTCCTGTTTCGAGTATTTCTTTTACAATCCTTTCTATTTTATCCTTCTGGAGATATATATATTGATATGGCTGAGTATTTGCTGGAGGTTTGCCTGAAAGAATCATTATATAATGATCATGCCGACGGGTAAGAGGTAGGTTGTACGGTTCGTCAAATATATCTGAAAATTCTACAAGCAAAGGAAGTAGGTTTGGATCTTCAAATTGTATTGGCTCTTCCTTAGTTTGCTGCTCAAGTTGTATAAAAAATCTGCTGCATACTTTATGCAAAACCTTCTCCATTTGTTGTGTGCAAATCATCGTTATGTCGCCCCCACGTTTCCCATTCAGTATCACCTATTTCTCCTTACTGTAAAATTTCATAATTAGTTGCATAAAATTCTAAGAAATATCACCTAATGTCATCAACCATTTAATTATGAACATGGCCTCATGATCATTAAGAGGGAGAAGGAAGAAATCTGTAATTATCTCTTGGTCCTGCAGCAATAGTTTCTCCTACGGGCGCCTACGATCACAATTCAAAATCCATCCGTCGACGACTTTAACGTCAAACCTGCTGCAATTCTCAATAGGTAAGGCCATCTGGATAGTAACCTTACTATTTAGAAAGTTATTAGAACTGCTCGTGTCGATGAGAACAGTGATCGGTTGTTGTTTGAGAAGGCCTCCAACTTTTATCATTTCCGAGTTTGAGTAGCCGGCTAGTGCATGTACCGTAACTTCAGTCGGTTGTGACTCTTCTTCTGCATCTTCTTCTTCATGTTCAAGGCTCTCTTCTAAATGTTCAATGACCTCTTCTTCTATTGGTTCAATTATAAGAAGTCTCCCTTTACTACAGCGATGCTCACGGCTCCACGGCTCGTCACAATGCCAACATAACCCCTTCGCATATCGCTCCCGAAGCTCTTCTCTTGTTAACCTCTTTGGTGTAGGGACTTGGTCGACAGTAGGGGGGGCTGAGGGCTTCAATATTATTGGTTGAGGAGCGAACCTAGTCCTCCGAGCTTCATGATTCAATTGCTCCTCTTGATGTCGTGCGAAAGAGATGGCTGCCATAAGCGTATACGGTTGTCGCGCTTTAACTTCTCCTCGGATCTCTAGCTTCAAGCCTTCAATGAAGGTCCTCAATAGCTATTTTTGAGACCAATCATGAGTTTGATTAGATAACCTTTCAAACCTGGTTTGGTACTCCTGAATGGTGGAGGTTTGTCGGATCTTTGCTAGTTGTCCGTCAATATTCTCGTAATCGGTTGGTCTGAAGCGGATCAGTAGTCCTTCTTTGAATTGTCGCCATGAAAGGACTCCATAAGTATGTTCAAACCAATCAAACTACTGTATAGCATCTCCTTCAAGATGTATGGCTGCAATTTTCACCATAGATGCATCAGCGGTTTTATGATACCGAAAATATCGCTCCGCGCGCGAGATCCAACCAATCGGGTCTCCTTCTTCCCATCTAGAGATATCCACTCTCATGCATGGATAGTTGGGGTTGGTCATAGAGCTTCCCCTCTCTTGGAAGTCATATCTTTGGGCTTGGTGTGATTGGGCAAAGCTCTCTCCTTGATGTGATTTCTTCGGGCTTAGTGGTCGGCCCAATCTGAGTTTGGTAAAGAGCGTCCGAATCTTATCCTCCAGTCGCGCCTCGAAGGCTTCAAATTTAGCATTGATTACCCCCTCAGATGTCATAGTATATGCCGCCAAATATGTGATGTTAAGATCTCTCTTTTGTTGTTGGGTTAAAGGCATGTATTGGTTGAGAGAGCTGATGGTCGAAAGGGTTGGTAGATCGGTGGATGTAGGCTACGGTTTAGGCTTGTTTTGTGGCTATTGTGGGTGCAGTTTGAGGGTGTGGTTTGGTGGAGTTTTAGGGCTGTAGATGAAAGTTTTGGATCTGTGGTAGATGGTAGCAAAGGTTTGATAAAAATAAGTGGAAGTTGCAGCAAGTATGTGCTGTCTTGTAAGAGTAGAATTGTCGTCGAAGAAACAACGGTTTCTCGATGTAATTTCCACCAAAAACTTGAGAGAATTGAGGAGAGAATTGATAACAAAATCACAGTTTATATGACAGCAAGGATATCTAATTTAATCAAGAAAATTTCGGCAGTATAACAGTAAGAAAATTGGTGCAAGTTGCGATTGCAGAATTCTCGTCGAGAAATTTCAACGGGTTACGATGAAAATTTGCAGCAACACAAAATCATTTTTAGAGATGAATTTCTTAATAGATCAATCATAGATGTAAGCCAAGATGATCTATGAAGTGTATAAGAAATTTCATTCAAAAAAGATTGCAAATAGATGGGTTAAGGCAACAATATGCGGCTGAAATTTTCTGCAGCACAGATTTTTAAGTATAGCAGATTGGATGTAAAAGATCAGTAGTTTATATTGAGAATTTTTTGATAAAACTAAAGGGAAATCTACTATTAGGAAGTGTCAAAGCTATCATAAAAATTTCGTAGAAATTTGGATAGAAATAACATAGTATCAAGATCAAACAAACAGTGCTATGTGGCTGAAATTTTATAGTGCAGATTTTCAAGTATAGCAGATTAGACGTAAAATATCAATGGTTTATATTAAGAATTTTTTGACAAAACCAAAGGAAAATCTGCTGTTAGGAAGTGTCAAAGATGTCATAAAAATTTCGTAGAGATTTGGATAGAGAAAACACAGTAGCAAGATCAAAAATACGGTGCTATACGGTTGGAATTCTGCAATGTATCTTTTGTAGTAGAGATGAAAACTTTATGATGAAAAGTTTATGCAGAAATATAGGAATAATTTTTTTGGGATTTTCAAATAAGGATAACTAAATTGCAGCAGCAGTAAGGTAGAAAACCAGAACCTGTTGCAATTCACGGAGAGATCAAAGGATGATCCGTGGTGGTGGAGATGATGGCGGAATTTGGCAACGATCTCTTAAGCAATTGTGGGAATTGCTTTGGGCGGTTGTGGAGGGTTGATGGATGGCTGTGGAAGGGCAGCGAGATGCCAAGAACGCTGCTCTAATACCAGGTGTTAGAACCCTTGCAGATTCTAAACTTGGGGTTGATCTCTTTAGGGGATCGGCATCCTTGGAACTCTATAGGGGTTCCTCCCTCCAAGTTGCTGCTCAAAGGCTGCAGATAAGATTCATCTATTGCTTATGAAAAGAGGTGGATGTGGAATACATGACTATTTATAGGGCTTCTAAACCCTAACTCCTAATAGGACTCTTACTTAAGACTCCTACTTCTAAACAACTCTTAATAGGACTCATACTCAAGACTCCTACTTCTAACCAACTCCTAATAGGACTCCTACTCAAGACTCCTATTCCTTTACAACTCCCTATTCTTCTCTAAGAAATAACCTCCTAACCCTAGCCGGCCTCTTCACCTCTTTAATAGGGGTCGGCTTAGGTAGGTTTTACATGAATGTCCCTCTTAATTAGGACTCTCCTAGCTAGAGTCCTAACAAGTTATCAATGTACTTCACGTAGCGAGCGATCTCATCTTCGCTTGCCCCTTCCTCGGGCGTAGGCATCACTGTATCAAGGACGTACACAATTTTCTCCACCGTGAGAACAATTCTCAATTTGTAAAGCCAATCCATATAATTTGGACCAGTGAGGCGGTTGACATCAAGCATGCCAAGTAAGGGATTTAAATGCGACATTTTCTAAAAATAAAGATGTAGCAAAAATAAATAACATGTAAATTTTACAAGAAATAAACAATCAAGATATGGATTTCTATCTTAATATGCTCCCACTATTTTACTAGCGAGTCACGCGACACCCTCAACATGTGAAACGGAAGTCTCCGGCAGACTTCTACTGGGGATCAAGATCCAATCAGCATCTTAGTGTAACCTTGAGGGACTCGACCAATCACACTAAGCCCAAAAGGTAGGCAACTCGTACCGATCACAACTCCTTATGATTCCCATCCTATTCGGCCTCCGAATCACCATGGTCTCGAGGGACTTGACCAACCATGATGCTCGGTTAAGTTAACACCTTCGTTACAAGATGAGTTTGATTTAATGATATACCCTCGAGGGACTCGACCAAGTATACCATGTCCTCAAGTCACCGGTGACATCTCTATGTCGTAAGCAAGATAGCGAATCGCGATATAGGTGAGCCTCGAGGGACTCAACTAACTCAACCTACACCGGTAATCGGTTCCTACCTATAACGATGGAAGGTCACGTGGGTCAATCTAATTGTCTCACGTTTACCGACTTAATATTATCAAAAGAGATATTTCTATGATTTGGTCTCCTAATATGACATGTCACACATATACATATTTAATATATATCTTCATCGCATACAAATATATATACATATCTAGTATGTGTATAAGCAATCACACATCACATGAGTAATCACACCAAATGATCATGGACCACAGCCTAATGTGATCAGGCCCGAGCCAGTAGGCCTACTCACTCACATCAAGATCTATGTGTGTAACGGTGCATCTCCATGCTCTGTGATCGTTCATCTCATCCATGTCGGTTCTATCGACGCCTCAATGCATCTCCATGCATCACGATCATCTGTCTCGTGGGTTCCGCTATCGCATCCATGCTCCCGCTGTGCCTTGTCGTATGATTACAACTTAATCATAGGTACGCAGGTCTGACAATAAACAAGAAATATAATGGAGGCTCATAAGCCCCAATTATAATAATCACAAGTACACATATCACACGGTCCATGATCATCCGTCCACACATCAAACATCATATGTATAAATCATTATCATGTAGGACTACTAGATAATAATAAAAATAATAATTAACTAAACTTTTTAATTAATTAATATTTTCTGAAATCAGGGACATGTAGGGAATTTCTGAATTCTTAGGGGTATTTTCATAATTTGGATAAAAAAGACCGAACTAGAATTTCTAAAAATTCATAGGGGCAAAACTATCCTTTTGCTCAAAACCCTAAGCCCCTCTTCCTCTCCCCTGTTGTCGTCGTCGCCACACTACCGACGGCGGCCTGTGCGGCGTGGGGCAGGGCGCTGCCCTCGCCTACGGGCGGCACGCCCGCTAGCGGTGCTGCCCCTGCAGGTGGGCGCCCCCGCGGGTGCCGTCGCCTCCGTAGACGGTTCTGCCCGCGGAGTAGCGCCCGCAGTCGCCGCTGCCCTGCCGGGCAACCACCCTTGCGGAGGGGTTTTGCCCGCGGGTCTAACACCCGCAAGCGCCGCCCTTGCAGGGTGCCTGCAGGCAATGTGCCTACAGGCGGCGGCCACGGGTGCCGACGTCGCCCCTCGCGTGCGGGCGTAGTGCCCGCGTAGGTGGCCACCGTGCCTAGGCCCTACTTGCGGGCGCTGCTACAGGGGCCTGCTTGTACGCGGGCGGCTTTGCGGCTGCCACTGCAAGCTACCTGCCTGCACGCAGATGGCAGCGTTGCCATATGCGACAACAGCAAGGGCAGCAACAGTTGCTGCCCTTTTTTGCTTTTGCGTTAACGATTTTGACATCAAAATTCTTCCTAAACACAACACACGCAGTTCAAAACCAATCATTCGCATGAACAACTAGGCTCTGATACCACTATTGGGAAATTTGGGGGCGACATCACATGCGTAGTGGAAGAAAAGAAAACAAAATCCCCTATTCCCAAAGAGATGTTCGTCGTCGTGCAAAGATTGATGCGCAAAATCCGTGAAACTTAAAACTGCGTATAGAGTAGATTGTGTTACCTAGGGAGATCATATATCCCTGTTTCCTTGCAGATCTTTAGGAGAGGATGAAGGAGGTCAAGCGTCCTCCTCTCTAGCGGTGATCCACACAATAGGGCTGCGACGACGCTCCTCAAAACTCCAGGCCTGCTCTGAGGTGGAGAGAGAGAGGAGAATAGGAGAGGCAAGTAAAGGCTCTAGCCTATAAGGCTCTGAATCTCTCCTATTTATAGAGGCCCCCTGTTAAAATCTAATGGATCCTCCCCTAGTGGGTTTGGATCTATATCCAATTACCCAAGCCTTTTATATTAGTGGATCTCTATCCAATAATCTCTCATGGGCTCTTATTGGATCTCGTCCATGGGATCCAATAATTCAAGGGCTTATTGGATATCCAATAAGATAGGGGCTCCTACGGATATCTCATATCCGAACCTCTACTCATCGCAATGCCTATCATATGTGTGTGACCCTCTAGGCCCAATATCGAGCTGGCTGTGAGTTATACCTGTCAGAACTCCTTCTAATTTAGTGAATTATTATCTCTGTAATAATTCACTCGACTCATCGACTACGGACGTACTAGGCCACTACGCTGTAGTCCCCAAACGATCCAGGGGAATCCAATCCATTGGACATGTCTGTCCTCAATTACCGTGTACCTATAGTCCCTTATCCATCTAATATCCCAGAGACCGTATATCGAGCATGGTATTGTCAGACCCATATGGCTTCCACTCGAGTCGCGCTCTAATCGGATTCTCCCGGAGAACTCTTTCTCTCTCAACCCGAATAACTCTGGCCAGGGATTTGTCTTAGCAAGAACACATGGGATATTCCTCTTATGACATCGAGAGTGGATGATCCTTTATCGATACTCAATAGTCCTCGTAAGGTCGAGTGCCACTCCCAATGACTAGCTGTACTAGATCTGGGACATCCAAACCTATAAGTCCGGTATCAAAGAGTGAAACACTCATATAGAACATCCTTAGTGTCTCAAGTTTAAGGACCAGATACACCACTAGGAATACAGAATTGCTGTCTAACAATAAGGCATCATCAACCATCCAACATTCCGTAAGCGGATCAATCAGTGAACTCATTCTCCAATGAGCACTTGTACTGAATCCTTAGTGTCCCCATACGAGCAGCTATGAGACTAGCTGCATCGATCATATAGACGGGTATATAGCACACCAGTCTGTCCAGTTATCATGATGTCCCTGTTAGGATCGGAGCGGCACTAAGAGGGGGGGGGGGTGAATTAGTGCAGTGGTAAAGTGTGATCAACTTTTTACGATTTAAACACTTTCGAAAACTTCGTACGATAAAAGTAACGTTTTTGTTTGAAACCGTTTCGATTGTGTTTTAACTTGAAGAGATAAGTAAGACGGAGACAAAGAAGTAGAGCATTAAAGTGCAAATGGTTTGCAGTAATGTAATTGACAATAAGTAAATGCAAACCAGAAATCATGTTGATTTTACAGTGGTTCGGTCAAATGACCTACATCCACTTGCGAGGCCCCTCTTCGATGAGGCTCCCACCTTCCACTAGCAAATCTCTTGAAATGGAAGGGCAAATACCCCTCTTACAACCTTTTACAAGCGGTTCACTCTCTTACAGATTTTTAGCAAGAAAGAAGGAGGTGAACACTAGCAAATTGAAAACAAGACTAGCAAAGACTTTTATAAGACCTTTCTCTCAAACAATTGCTACTCAAAAAGTTGTATTCTCAGCTGAGACTTGAGGGGTATTTATAGGCCTCAAGAGGATTCAAATTTGGGCTCCAAAAATTTGAATTATCTTATGTTCCCGATGCTGGCGGTGCCACCGCCTAGCCAAGCGGTGCCACCACCCAGCGCTCGGGTGCTGGACGGTGCAACCGCCCAGCCCAGGAGGTGTCACCGCCCAGCTCTCGGGTGCTGGGCGGTGCCACCGCCTAGGACAAATCAGCTCACTGGTTGGGCTCCAAACTTGGCCCAAACTAGTCCGAACTCGGGCCCAATTGGCCCCTACTTGGGTTATAGGATTAACACATAATCCTAACCCTAATTAACATGCTAACTACGAATTTAAAGATATTTTCTAAGCTATTACAAAGTCTGTAAGTCAAGACTTCTTCCGGCGAACTTCCGACGGTCTTCCGATAAACTCTCGAAAACCATTCTGCGAACTCTCGGCAAGCTCCTAGACTTCACGATTTGATCTTGGCGAGTTCCAACGAGCTTCTTCGGCAAACTCCAATCTTTCTCGGTGAGCTCCGCGAACTTCCAACGAACCTTCCGGCGAGCTTCCGAAAATCCTTCGGCAAGCTCCCTACTCATTCTCGGCTAGTTCCGGCAACATTCCCGACGAACCTTCGGACTTCCGTCGAACTCTCGAACTCCCAACGAATCCTTCGCGCTTGACTCCGACACTTTGTTTTGCTTTATGTCTTCGTCGTTATCGTAGTTAATCCTGCACACACAAGCAAAAACTCTACTCCGATCTAGACAATTATTATAAAGCGAATTGACATTCTGTTGCTCGGCACGTCATTGGTTGGCGCTTCGTCCGATTCTTCGGCGCATCATCCTCTCTTGCGGCTTGTTGCCCAATCGGCGGTTGACCTCCGCAACGCCGATATCCTTGGCGCAATTCCGCTCTTGGCCCGATGCCCAACGTTCGAAGCCTTCTGCCATCCAATATCCTAACGTGATCTCCTCCGGCGCAACGTCAATTCCTCCTGCCTTAATTGTCTAATCCTGATCGAGTAGACCTGCATCACTCAAAATGTAGTTAAACATAAACATAATTATCAATTGGTTTCATCATCAAAATACGAGATTCAACAATCTCCCCCTTTTTGATGATGACAACCAATTGATGATGGAGTTAAACTTGACTCCTGGAGTTTAAACAAACTCCCCCTATCAATATGGCATATTGATAGAACCTTGAATTCAAACTGAATTCAAGTCATTGCAATATTCATCATGAATACTTGCAACACATCATTATGAACTCATGCATAGACTTATGCATATCATGTCATCAACATACTTCTCCCCCTTTGTCATCAATAAAAAGGAGAAGTACAACTATTCTTTGTGTTTGTAATATAAGTTCAACTCATTGCATGAAAAACATAATATTAAGTTTTATCATCATGCAGTTTTGAAGCTAGAAAATTTAGCAAGTAATACATAATGCTTAGGACATTCAAGCTATCAAATTTTAGATATGCAAGTTTTACAACATACAAGATAGCACTTTTGGTAATGTTCAAGATAGTAAGTTCTACATCATGCAAGCTAGCAATATTGAGATGTTCAAGAAAGCAACTCTTGCTTCTTGAAATATGCAAATTTGTCAAGTTTTGCTAGATGTGCAAGTTAGCATTTTTGCCTCTTAAGATAGGAAAGATAGCACATTTGCTTCTTTTGAGATAGCAACTTTTTGCTTCTCTTTAGACTACAAGCTAGCAATTTTTACGATATGTAAGTTTCACAATATATAAGCTAGCAAATATTTCGAAAGCAAATGCAAGATAGCTTTCTTGTGTAAGCTCATAATTCTTGCTTCCTATTGCAATGTGCAATTTGCAAGTTTTGCTTCTTGAGATAGGCAAGATAGCACTTTTGCAATTTTTGTTTCTTAAGATAGGCAAGCTTGTGATGTTCAAAATAATAAGCTCTTTCTTCTAGAAGTGCCATTTTTGCTTTTTTTGCAAAGTGTAAGCTAGCAAAATGTTTGAAAAAGTGATCAAGTTTTGCAACATACAAGCTAGCAAAAATGCCAAACTAGCAAGAGATAATGTTTTACATGAGGCAAGCAAACAATTTGGCAAATGTTACATTTGCATCTTCTCTTTTGAGAAGTGCAATTTTTGCTTTCATCTTGAATTGTGCAAGCTAGTTAGTTTGCCTCTTTTCATGATGTCCACGCTAGAAATTCTTGCTCCCCCTTTGTCATTGTCAAAAAGAAGGGAAGACCCTTATATCAATTTTCATATTATGACAAAGGTAAGTATCATTCTTATTTGTGCATCATTATATATTCAAATTAAAACATACACAATTTCAATAACCTTATTTTTCATGCACGATACCGAAAAATAAATCAATCATCATTAATAAGCATATCATACATGATACTCAAACATTAAAATTTTCAAGCATTTATCAACATGTTGATCATGATACCAAACATTCATCATTTAAAGCATTCATGATACACATCATATGCAATAAATACATCATGTACATCATTATCATAAGTATTGCATATATCATTTTAACTTTATGAATATTTCATCATTGCATGCATCATACCAAAACATTTCAAGCCATGCAAGCCATAAATACAAAGAAATCATGTCATGAAGGATAAAATCATTTGAACACCAAAAGGCATGATTCATATAGTAAATATCTTCTTTAAATAAAATATCAAGAAAAATCATAGGAGTACAAAGAAGAGATCTTGTTTTAAAAGAAAAATCAAGTAATAACTCCAAGAACTCACAAGGAAAAATCATGATTCATTTAGAAAATCTCCTCTTAAGAGAATATCAAGTAAAATCGTAGAAGATAGATTAATGAGAAATTTTGATTTATAATAAAATCTCATGTATCGAATGTCGAGAAATCAAAATGATGATTTATATAAAAAAATATCACAAGTTATATTCAAGAGAAAAATCATCATTCATTTTCAACTTATTCAATTTGTCACATCAATATTTCTTAGATATGCATGATACCAAAACATGGTTTTAAATCTTTAACATATAACATGCATAAATTTAAAGGAGAAGGAAAGAATTCAAACGTACAAAGATTTCAACCATCTCATAAACAAATGTAAGACCAAGTCATGAATCCAAAATTCCATGAATCAAAATGATCATCAAAGGTAATCTCATGTTATTCCAAGAAATCAATATCATGATTTTGATAAAACTCATTTCAAATTTAAATCATCAAAATCATCAAAATATCAACATTACTTTCAAGAGATTCAAAATGGTATACATAGATTTATCATAATAAACATCAAGATCAATAGGATAGAGAAAAATAATTTTTCAAGGAAAAAATATTTTCCTCTTTTTAGTTGTTTCAATTCATATGATTTTATTTCACTTATACCAAATAAAAACATGTATAATGTTTAAAGCCGAAAGTGTAAGATTTATTACAACAAAGATTAATAAGCCACTTTCATTATGGTAAAAATCAATAATCCATAAATCACAAGATTCATATGCATAATTTTGAAATTTATTAAGCATGATCATTATGCATGACACTAAAACATGGTTTCAAAATGTTTAATATTTTCATTACATCATTATGCAATGGTTTCATTGAACATAATTTTGAATGATTCTTATAGATAACTAAAGCTTCTTTAGTTTTAATTTATGTGATTGACTTTATATTAGCATGCTCAAGTTTTGTTCTTATGTCAAAAACATACATCATGTTTGAAAACCAAAGACAAGGTTTAAAAAAAATATCATCAAGCCTTCCATATAAAAACCATGCATCATCATTGAAAGTTAATATGGAAATCATCAAAATACACATTCTTGCTTCTCAAGCACATATATATGATTATTTAAATCTAACATTTTATTCTATTAACATAAAACATACAATTTTCAAGAAAAATAATTATTCAAAAGAAAAGAGAAAATGCATCATGGAAAACATTAAATAATTTCAAAATAATTCAAGAGAGTTGAGTTACTTACCTTGTAGTTGAAGCCCGTAAAAACCCAATTCGTCGTTTCACCTTTGGAAGTTCTTGATTCATCCTTGGTTGCCTTCCTCTTCTTTGGCCTCTTCCTCCGTTCAAGTTCATTGTTTATTTTAGATTTTTGTTTAATAAACTTATTAAGATTTAGTATTCGAAATTCAAGTTCATCATTGTCCTCATCACTTGAGTCATTGCTTAAGTGGTATCCATTTGTCCGGAGTTCCAAATCCTTCCTGTTCTTTGGAAGGTGGTTCAAGTGTTCATTGTGTTCATCATGTGCATTGCATACCATTTCATATGTCATCAATGAGCCGATAAGTTCTTCAAGTGGAAAAATATTTAAATCTTTTGTTTCTTGTATTACCATTACTTTTGATTCCCAAGCTTTAGAAAGTGATCGTAAAACTTTACTAATAAGTTCAAAATTCGAGAAACATTTGCCAAGAGCTTGTAAACCATTGACGACATCTGTAAAACGAGTGTACATGTCAACAATGGTTTCGCTCGGCTTCATTCGAAAAAGCTCGAAATCATGCATTAAAATGTTAACTTTAGAGTCTTTGACTCTACTAGTTCCCTCGTGCGTGATTTCAAGTGTACGCCAAATATCAAAAGCCGTTTCGCACATAGAAATCCGATTGAACTCATTTTTGTCCAAAGCGCAAAAAAAGGCATTCATAGCCTTTGCGTTTAAAGAAAAATACTTCTTCTCCAAATCCAACCATTCGTTCATCGGTTTAGAGGGAAGTTGAAAACCGTTTTCAATGATATTCCACAAATCCAAATTCATAGAAATCAAGAAAACTCTCATTCGAGTTTTCCAATAAGTGTAGTCCAATCCGTTAAACAACGGTGGACGAAAAATCGAAAAGCCCTCTTGAAAGCCATGAAGAGCCATTTCTCTCGGGTGTAAATCCGAAATGAGAAATACCGGGCTCTGATACCAATTGTTAGGATCGGAGTGGCACTAAGAGGGGGGGGTGAATTAGTGCAGCGGTAAAGTGTGATCAACTTTTTACGATTTAAACACTTTCGAAAACTTCGTACGATAAAAGTAACGTTTTCGTTTGAAACCATTTCGATTGCGTTTTAACTTGAAGAGATAAGTAAGACGGAGACAAAGAAGTAGAGCATTAAAGTGCAAATGGTTTGCAGTAATGTAATTGACAATAAGTAAATGCAAACCAGAAATCACGCCGATTTTACAGTGGTTCGGTCAAATGACCTACATCCACTTGCGAGGCCCCTCTTCGATGAGGCTCCCACCTTCCACTAGCAAATCTCTTGAAATGGAAGGGCAAATACCCCTCTTACAACCTTTTACAAGCGGTTCACTCTCTTACAGATTTTTAGCAAGAAAGAAGGAGGTGAACACTAGCAAATTGAAAACAAGACTAGCAAAGACTTTTCTAAGACCTTTCTCTCAAACAATTGCTACTCAAAAAGTTGTATTCTCAGCTGAGACTTAAGGGGTATCTATAGGCCTCAAGAGGATTCAAATTTGGGCTCCAAAAATTTGAATTCTCTTATGTTCCCGATGTTGGCGATGCCACCGCCCAGCCAAGCGGTGCCACCGCCCAGCGCTCGGGTGCTAGACGGTGCAACCGCCCAGCCCAGGAGGTGTCACCGCCTAGGCCAAATCAGTTGACTGGTTGGGCTCCAAACTTGGCCCAAACCAATCCGAACTCGGGCCCAATTGGCCCCTACTTGGGTTATAGGATTAACACATAATCCTAACCCTAATTAACATGCTAACTACGAATTTAAAGATATTTTCTAAGCTATTACAAAGTATGTAAGTCAAGACTTCTTCCGGCGAGTTTCCGGCGAACTTCCGACGGTCTTCCGATAAACTCTCGAAAACCATTCTACGGACTCCCGGCAAGCTCCTAGACTTCACGATTTGATCTTGGCGAGTTCCAACGAGCTTCTTCGGCAAGCTCCGATCTTTCTCGGTGAGCTCCGTGAACTTCCAATGAACCTTCCGGCGAGCTTCCGAAAAACCCTTCGGCAAGCTCCCTACTCATTCTCGACTAGTTCCGGCAACATTCCCGACGAACCTTCGGACTTCCGTCGAACTCTCGAACTCCCAACGAATCCTTCGCGCTTGACTCCGACACTTTGTTTTGCTTTATGTCTTCGTCGTTATCGTAGTTAATCCTGCACACACATGCAAAAACTCTACTCCGATCTAGACAATTATTATAAAGCGAATTGACATTCTATTGCTCGGCACGTCATTGGTTGGCGCTTCATCCGATTCTTCGGCGCATCGTCCTCTCTTGCGGCTTGTTGCCCAATCGACGGTTGACCTCCGCAACGCCGATATCCTTGGCGCAATTCCGCTCTTGGCCCGATGCCCAACGTTCGAAGCCTTCTGCCATCCAATATCCTAACGTGATCTCCTCCGGCGCAACGTCAATTCCTCCTGCCTTAATTGTCTAATCCTGATCGAGTAGACCTGCATCACTCAAAATGCAGTTAAACATAAACATAATTATCAATTGGTTTCATCATCAAAATACGAGATTCAACAGTCCCTCTCGAGTAACCTATGACCGGAATTATTTATGATCTGTGTTTAAAGGTGAATCAATCTCATTATCGTGATCTCATCACGATCCGATTCCCATTGCACGGATCCAAGGACATCATAATATATACATGCATATATGCAATAGTTAATATAAAGTGATAAATGTCAAAATATAATAAGCAAAAAAAATTCTATATCAAGTCACACATGCCATTACTTACATGATTGGCTTATTGGGCACCTATGACTAGCAGTACCATCGCCCAGAAATCCAAGGGCACTACCTTCCAAGCAGTGCCACCGTCAGCCATGTTTTCAGGGGCTAAATTGGGTACTCAATTGGGCCCAATTCAATCTTGTTAAGGGCCCAGTTGACCCCTAATTAAGTTAGTAGGATTATCTCTCAATTCTAACTTAATTTATGCTCTAACTACGATAACTAAGACATGATTACAATGCTACTTGTTCTGGTGCATCAATTGCTCTTCCAGCGAGCTTCTAGCGTACTTTCGACGAACATCCGATGAACTGTCGGCAATGTTCCGACGGACTCCCGGCAAGCTCCTAGACTTTACGACGATCTGCTTGGCGAGTTCCGACCAGCTTCTTTGGTAAGCTCTTGGACTTCTCGGTTGGTTCCGGTAGAACTTCCGACGAACGTCCGAACTTCCGTCGAACTCTCGAACTCCCAATGAGATCTCGATCTTGACTCCGGCACAAACCCCGCTTTATGTCTTACTACTATCGTAGTTAATCCTGCAGACTTTTCTCAACATATAGATTAGATCAAACAATTTACAATTGACTTCATCATCAAAATCCGAGATTCAACAATCTCCCCCTTTTTGATGATGACAATCAATTGATGACGGAGTTAACCTTAACTCCCCCTATCTATATGTCATATTTGAGAAAAGACATTCTTGAATTCAAGGCCTTTGAATTCAAGAAACAAACCGATAAGATAAGTTAATTAAACTTATCAATATGCATATCATGATTCCTATCATGATCTATCATTCTCAAAATACGATGCCAAGTATTTATCAAAATGATGTCAATATATGACATCCATTTTCAAGTATGATATTTCAAATATGAAAGATGATAAAGATAGCAATTCATCATTCTATGACAAGATATCAATTACAAAATAGCAAGTTAAGCTCTAGATATCTTATCATAATGAAAGAAATTTATTAAGCAAACATTTCAAGTATATATGATGAAATACATTTCATACATTTGTCATCAATTTACCACATTTTGGTATTATTTCTCCCTCTTTGTCATAAAAAAAAAAGGAGAATAATTCAACAATACAAGTGTTGTAAAAAAAATCAAGTTTCACACTCAAAAGTTCTCATCATTAAATGTTATCAACATTAAAACGATAAATTCTAACAACTTCTCCCCCTTTGTCATCACATTTTGCATGTAGACGAGAAAAGAAGATAAGAAGGGAATCCATTAAGAACTGAATTTGTGAAATGATTTGAATCAAGTCAAAAATAAGTTTTCGTTAAAATATGCTTTCATTTTGATAAAGAGAATGGATTCATGAAAAGGATCGAGATATCCATATAAAATCAAATCCCTACAAAAATTATCATACACATGCTTTCATTACCACACATGAAAATTTATCTTTCAAGGATTAATATATCCATTGGAATTTCTTCAATTATTCATGGGAGAGAAGTATCACATGAAGGAGAAATTCATGAATAAAACTTCATAGTGAGAAGAGCATTACATCGAATTCATTTCTCATTAAAAATTCATAAGAGTGAAATCCGTGAGATATGCATTTATCATTGACTTCCATGAATCAAGATATATATAAACACTTTATGCATTTATAAAATGTTTCATCGTAGCCTTTAAACACTTTAGTCTTTCATCAGTCATATATTGTACCATATTTTTTATTTTATTTTAATACATATCTTATCATTTTATAAAAAAAAATCTTGTATTTTTAATCTAGAATCACCACGGATATTGCTTGATTGCATAGCCAAGTTGTGACATCCAATGTGAATCTTTTGCGGTGAGGGAAGACTTAAAAGGTTGTCATTAAAAAAGATTTCATCAAGTCTAGATTGAAACCGATTTTACAATTATTTGAGACATGTCGACTTCTAAAAAAAGATCCACAATAACATACTATACACCATATAATTGTGGATATTGTAACACTAATATTGCGATTAAAATTCTCTAGTATATTACATTTTCTCTGTGAATATAATCAAGTAGTAAATTGGGTTGCTATAAATACTAAATTTAATAAACTCCTGTATTCTTGAATAAAAAGGAACAAATACACTATCAGATTCATTTACTAAGAATTAAGAATTCAAAATTTCATTCGACATATTTAAAAAATATAAACTAACATATTTGATAAAAACTTTAATCGTTAATAAATCAAGTCTCATCTTTACTACTTAGCCGAAAAAAAAAATTTATATCCTCTTTTCAGTGACATCAATCAATTTTGCTCGAACAAATGACACATTACCCATGATTCTTAGAGAAAACAAAACACTGCTAATTAATCACTCATAACGATATATTCAAGTAGATGAATCACACGCCAAATCTACAATCCAAGAATATATTACGATGTAATAAGCTTTCTCCAAATCACTTTTATGAGAAAAGTGAACAACCGATGGCCACACATCGCAAAGCAACATTGCGTCGCAACCAATATTCCGTTTTTAATATCAACTAACATGGAATGACAAAAATATAGAACAGATGTTAATTACTGTGTCTGACACACTAAGAAACTATTCAACTGCAGTAGAATCACACTAAGAAACTTGGCCTTCTGCTGCTACTGATAAGCATCACGGTGTGATCACTCGTTTCCATCAACATGGAAATAAGTGAGCTGTTGAGACTCAAACCAATAAAGCCTTCCTGCTCCTTGATATGAAACAAACGCCGGATATGGTTCGTACCTAATCTTGGATGAATTCAAGACCAATACAAACCAACTTCATCTTCTTACAAACAGAAAGTAATTATCATATGTTGAACTAGGAGAAAACACATGACCAGAGGCTGTATATCAAGGATAGAACAAGCACTATTAACAACTGATCTATTAAAGAGATCGTCTTTGTTCCATGTTCAGGCTCATGGGACAAAACTAGTGGAGAGCACATGTATTCGAGGGTGAATGAAGGAAATGGATTATCTGTTGGCTGGAAAAGTGCTTCCCCTGAGGCAATATTTAGCTCTCCATTGCTCCATTCCTGAATTGTAGGAGAAAACTACTTCAATATACAATTCAACCAAAAATCTAATAATCTTTTTTTATAACTCTGCTAGAAGACTAACAATCCTTTTTTATCCATGATTTCTCTACTGAGAACTTAAATCAATGATTACATGTGAAATTACCTGGAGTGGTTTACCAATTGTAACTACTATGTCACCAGCTGACATCTCGAAAATTGCAGAGCCCTCTGGACAACGGATGCAAAATTCATGGTCGTCCCCAGAAATGTGGAGACTCAAAGCATGAGAGGAAAGGGATTTGGCATCGCTGAACTCCCTCATGTTACTTCTGCTGTGATGGGATTCATACTTTCTCAGACACAGGATCGAGTGAATCTCGCCAACTCCGGAGGGTGTTTGACTCACAAAATGTTTAGAGAGAATATTGGCAATGCACTCTGCAACAGTCTCCAGTCTAGCTGCAACATTCTCCATTCTTTCTCTGAAAACAATTGTTCAGTATGTTATAGAAATTTTGTTGTTGACATCACAACAATCTGGAGTATTTTGTTAGTTATCAAGTGTTTTTTTTCTTCTCTTTAATTCTAATGTTTGCTGGCTAAATCTGTTTATATTTCTTGCTTGCCTTGCCTTGGACTGTACTTTGTTCCAAGGAAATTTTGTTCTTTTGTCTCCCTTGATGAATTGGCTGTGGACTCCACATTCTTTTCCAAGGAGAAGCAAGAAAAGAAAGTTCTAGCTTGCTTCTGAAGGGCAAGTGAAATCAATAGAAACCAAATGTAGAATCCCTCAGAAATGTATATATCTCAGGATGACAATGAGTTTTAGAAACAATGAAGGTTGGCACTTCACAGATTCCTCTTATAGCTGGCACCATTTCCATGAGTTTTCCCTCTCTCTTCTTCTTTTTCCTGTTTTACTGGATTTTTCTTGTTTTATTCTCTGTCATCCCCTCCCCCTCCCCCTCCAGTACTTTTTACAAAGTAGTGAAAGTTGGCTGACACTCTTTCGAGATATTATTTTGCATTAAACGATGGTCAATTATAAGTAAGGATAATTAATGATTTATCAATTTAATCAAGCATTTGTAACAAGTGAATTTAACATATGCAACTGAGTTCTAAATTTTGAGAAGATCTGGATGGCTCAGTTCTCTACAAAATTTAATCTCAAAGGAGTTCAAATGGTTACATAATTAACATAAGGAAAATGAGAAATTGAAGAGAATAAGAGAACAGAAGAAGAACTAGGGAGAATCAAAACAGAAGGCATTGCAGGGAGCCAGTGGGTTTCCAGGAAAGAAATCATTTTTACTAAAGAAGTTGTCTGTGATATTTCCTCTATGACATCAAGTCCTATTTCTTTCTACCCACTGGGAAAAGCACAAAGCCAAATGGAGCTCAAACCACTTGGTATAACAATTGGAAATTCCCCTCTGTTGCTCAAACCACAAGATGGCAAATGTCTTGGATCATTCCTCCGTACATCAAAATGATACGATCCAAACACAGCCAAGCATAGCAAAAGCACATTTGTTCCAAAAAAAGAGAACATAGCAAAACCACAGTGACGTATGCTCCTTACTGAGAACTTCTATATTTGATTGAAGCTCCAATACATGGTGCATTACGTATTTTTCAACACTTAACCTTTTTCCTGAATTATATTATCAATGAAAGGCAATTAAAAAATCTCTGAATCATGATATATCTCTGAATCATGATATAACTCGTATTAGGCATGCAATTGAAAAGGTAGACATTATGGATCTACGATGAGGTTCAATGGAACGAGGTGGTTCAACCAATAATTTTGAAGAAGAAAACACATCATACATAATTTGCATTTGAGCAATGATATCCTCGTATATCGAACAACTATGATCAGATGATAAATTCTTCAAACATTTTTCTTGAGTTCTTTAAGCTTTTCATAAGATTGACAATTATCTGATTTCTATATGATGATTGGTCATAACATAAAAGAATTTTAATTATCATAACACATACAAATTGTTGAAAGAAAGTGAGAAAGCATTAAGAAAACAAAAATCAAACAAGCAGGACCAACTAAACTTTACTGTGTGTAACAAAATAAAGGTGTAAATAGTATTATTGTGTCGATGCGTGTAATCGTTAGATTGCTTTGACCGTAACGTACCTGAGGGTCCGATACGAGTCGGGCCAGGTCCGCTGGAGAAGCTGCTCCATCTCGGGGCTCCGCGACCGATACCAATAGAACTCCTCGGCGAGGGCATCCCGCCACCCGAAACACTGCTGCCCCAGCGCGCTTTTACTCTTCTCCCCCTCCGGTGTCTCGAACACCACGCCGCAAGCCTCGATCGCCGCCCTCGCATCCTCGGCCAACGGCGCACCTCCGCCGGCCACGCGCACGGCTCCGATCTCCGCCGCCGCGGCGAGCACCTGCCGAACGGCCAAACCGTCACCGGAGACCAGGGAATGGAGGTCGACCTCCGCTAGGGCCTTGAGCGGGGACCTCGACGGGAAGTAGGACTCGGGAAGGTTGAGATCGGGGACGCGCAGCGAGTCCTCTAGATACTCGGTGAGCACGAGATCGTCGACGGCGGCCGACCGCAGCCCCTTTCCGGTGGCGATCGGGGACGGAGGCGGCGCGCGAAAGCGGTGGCTGCGCGCATGCGTCGCTGGCGCCGTCGCCATCGGATCACCGCGCGATCGCACTGCGAGCGAGAGATAGAGATGGGAATTTGAACGAGTCGGTCATAAATAAACGGCCGTTGCATCAATAGCATCTGTCTGATATGGTCATGGATGGTGGACACGATTCCGGTAACTTCTCAGGCGATTAGAATGCCTCGTCGAATTAGACTCGGGGCTTCGATCATCAACAATTAACGAAACCATGTTTCGAGCGTCCTTTTTATATGCATATACACCTATCATTGCCAAACCACACGCTGAGTGCTCATGCACACATCATATCAACACGTATAACGCATAATCAGGATGAATCTCTCGTACAAAAAAAAAATTAAAATTAAAATTAAAAATAAAATATATACTTAAAAAACAATGAACATAAATTTACATAGTTCGATATTTTTGGATAAATTTTCGGAAAAAATGACTTTTTTGGATGTTAAAAAATAATATCTTTTATTTTCAGAATCCTCGACAGCACTCTTTTTTTTTTACTGATATTTGGAATACCTTTTCCGTTCCTTTTTCTATGGACCAATCCATAAGTGAATTGATCCAATTATAATATTTTTATATTATATTATAGTATTTTTAGTAATATAAAAAAGAAATATTATAATATATTTTTTAAATAAATTTTATAAATTATTATGTTTATAGTATTTTTTTATATTATGTTATAGTGTTTTTTTTTTGTATTATTGAATAAGGTAACATAATATAAAAATATTATAATTGAACTGAGTCATCCTATTGATCGATCAATAGGAAAAGAAATAAAAAAAGAAGGAAAAAAAGGGTGAATGACTAAGGGTATTTCAAGTATTAGGTAAAAATAAAGACACTACTAGAATTATAAAAATAAGGGATATTTTTTGAGAGAAGATAAAAAAATATATTTTTTTAGAATTGGTGGAGTACTTTCTCTTTTTATCCTTAAGAAAAAATTAAAATTTTCATGTACAACAACATTATGTTAAATCAATTCAAATTCATTTTCGTCCATCGACATAAAAATTTAAAATAGAATAAGAAATTTTGACCGAGGAATATAAAAATTTTCATCAATCCTAATAGCTAGGAATAAAACTATAATGACTTCTAATGTGGATACATATACATATATATATATATATATATATATATATATATATATATATATATATATATATATATATATATATATATATATAATCTTAAATTAAGAAAGAACAGGTGTAATGTCAGCAAGATTTTTTTTTCTTTTATCTATCGATAAATTAATAGATTGCTTGGTAGAGGCAGAGATATATCCCTCGACGAATAATTGGGGTTGAAATCATGCTTCCAGATCTTTGTTGGCTTGACGAACTGGTGCTGGTGCTTGTGGCCCAGAACCATCTGATATAATGCTGGATCCATCAATGAAGTCTCAAATTGCAGCATGTAGATGAATCCTTTGAAACCTGCTGCAATGGTTGGCTGCATTAATCTAATCAATTCACCATTATATCTTCATTAATATTTGCTCTTTGCTCGTACTCTTTGACTGAACCACATCTACGACACCTCTTCGACCATTTCAAGTAAATCCAGTCATTGCTTTATAATGCGAGACGCGAATGAAAATTGTCTTTCTTACGGAGATAAATTCCTGTGATAAAGATAGCCGCTATAATATGACAAATACAATAAAGGAAGACATGTATCATTCCAAGTAATGTGTTATTAGCATGATAGGAGTACAAGTCGATTGCTGAGTCTCTTCGACTAATGCTTGTTGATAAGTTGAAGCCTTTTGAAGGATGCTTAATATTGTCTGGGACGCTATGCAGACACTTATATTTCTTGATATTTTCAAACTTTCAAACTATATATATATATATATATAGTGAGGACTTCCTTTATTTTGGATTAGCGATTAGCCCAAGTCAATTAACCTATTTTTTAATAAATATTCATAGTACTGATTTAATTAGACTAATTTGATAATTTTTTTAAAATAAACTGTCACAGATAATCACGAAGAATAAAGAACATCACAGAGTATCTTTGGCATGATGATTAGTATATTAAATTATATGATACAATGATTTATATAAGATATATTAAAATTTTAATTAGATTCTGATAAAACTATTATCAATAAAAAATTATTAGATTATGATATATTAAAGGATGCTTCAGGGAGGGACTCTTTAACTTATTTTTATATCCTTTGTTCTCTGCTCTCTCTCTCTCTCTTTTAACTTATTTTTATATTCTTTGTTCTATGCTCTCTCTGTACAATGATTATAACCCAAAGATCCTGTAAATAGATTTATAAAAAAAATCATCTTTGTACATAGATCTACGAGCAATTCATGATATCCGAGATTTCTGATTAATAATGTGCACATCATATTCTAAATCTATGATAATTTAAAATATATTCATCTTTCATTATTTTTTGCATAGTAGTTTGATCTAACACAGTAACCATGACGAAGGCTTATCCAAGAAAACCAGACCTAAAAGGAAGGCGACGACGTCCTACGTTAGATAGATCCATATTAGAAAGGTGGCACAGCTTTCAATCTCCCTCACCGACATGGTGACATCTGCAGCACCAACTGCTGAGCATTAATTAGAGATTAACCACACAGGAGTCCATATAGCTTTTCCATCTTGTAAATTGATGATAGAAACGATGGTATGCACCAAGTGCAACTTGTAGAACATATGACTACGTGTACTTGCATTCCACGGTTCTTCTATTGGTGACTACCCAACCCCACTAGAAATAAATTCCTGAAATGTTAGCAGTGGTTTGGCCATTTAGACTTCCTCATGACATCCACATCCACAAAGCAAGGTGCGCCTCCACCCAAGAGTAACAATGACAAAAGAGAACACAGGTGATGTTTCTGCATCACTCCATTAGGTGGTCACAGTGTGATGGATTCCCATAGATTTCCTTTACTTGTTTATCCATCTTGCAAGCTTATCTTCTACTAACATGCCTTTTCTTTCTCTCCTTTTTACCTAGCTAGCAGTAGCTTTCAAAGCCTTGAAATTTGTGACTGCAAATGATACAATACAACCATGAATAGAAGATCATATATACATGCTCTTCTAATTAAGTTGTGATGTAGCCATCATCAGCTTTTTCTGTAGCTTCTACTATCATTTCCATGATTTCAGGTAAGACTTTTGACTCTGGAGAAGGCGAAAGGTCGTCCGTTGTAGAAGCAACCGACACAGGCGTATTTTAATGGCACCATGGACGCGTAGAGTACAGTATTATATAAGCGAAATGGGATTGCAAGTTGATCGTGACGAGCGTGGTGGCCTCAAACTTCGGTTGACTCTGTGGAGTGAGTAGCCTGCAAAATCATGTAGCAAAATAGTCTTTGTGTCTTTGCTTTATAAACTGCTTCGTATCTATGTACTTTGGATGGTATGCAGCCACAGAGTTCCCTAAACCGGTCCAAGTCCAACGACAAACACCGGCTTAACTGCCGAAGAAAATCGTATCCTAGCCGTCGCGTTCTCTCAGCCGCCCATCGAAGAATCGGACGGTCAGTGCGCGTCCCCATTCATACCGACCCCGCTTCCTCTGCCTGCACCTTGTCGACACGTGAGTCACGAAGGTCCTCACCGAGGGAAACGAAAAAGACGGGAAACGGGTCGGCGTGGTGCAAATTGGAAAAGGGCCGCCAGTGGCATCTACTCTTTCTCCGCCACTGCCGCGTGGGTGGAGGCCGCTGATTGGCCCTGGGATTCCCACGGCTCTCCAGCGTATAAAAGCAGAGCCGCCGCCGTCGTTGTTCTAAGCGATCCATGGTCGGACAATCTTCTCGTTGACGCTGGAGAGGGATAGAACGAAGAAAAAGATTGCTGGGTCTTGGATTAGGAGTTTTAGGGTTTTGTAGATGCAGCAGCAGGCGTAGAGGAGCTCGGGAGTCGCAGTTCGAGGGGCTTAACCCCGTCCTGTTTGACTGTGAATTCCTTCGCCGATTGTACGGCTTTTGGACGCGGTGGCCAGCATCGGATTCGAATTCGAGCGCTGCACTGATTGCGTGGTTGTATGTTTTCTTCCTTTTTTTTTTTTTTTACTTCCTTTTGCTGTGTGCTCTCGGAGTAGCTGATGCGAAGTTTCAATATCAAGAAAGGTGGTTTGACGGGGAAAAGCTTTAGGGTTTTGTAATAATTTGCTGGGGCAAATGGAGATTTTTAGTGAGGGAAGGGTCTAATTGATCGATTCTTCTCTCGGAGGTTGTGGTTGACGGGAAAGCTTGTTCTTTCTGAATAGATGAGTGATATTGAAGAAAGATGTCTCAGTAAAGAGCTTAGAGTTTCTATGAAATAGAGAAAAAAGGCGTTTCTTTGAAAGAAAACCCTACTGTTCTCGTCTCTTTGTGAAGGATGGATTGGTTTCAGTTGATGTGAGGAGCTCAGGTTTGGATGCTGTACAGAGTTTGGGACTTCGGGTAGGCGACCGTTTTGTGGCTGTGCTTGCCGAATCATGAGCTGTATCGACGACTATAGAGACAGTAGGAGAGACGAAGAGGATTTCAGGCGTCCGGGTGGGAGCCAGGTAGCAGCTGATTCTCTGCCCCTTGGACGGCACTCCTTGGGAGCGAATGGAAATTTTCCAGCTGCACATCTTGATATTGATGAGAAGCTTTTGATCGACCCAAAGTTACTTTATATTGGAGCAAAAATCGGAGAGGGAGCCCATGGGAAAGTCTACGAGGGGAAGTAAGTTCAATGAACCAACTAGACAAGCCCCTCAATTTTTTTCCTTCCTCTATTGGCAAACTATTTCACGTCTTTTCCGGAAATTTATTGCCAAGTGAGCCATATCATAAATGTAGAATTAGCAGCTAAAGTTGGAAGGATCTTAGTAAATGTATTTCTTGCTTTTTCATTTTTATCCTTCGTTCTTTCAGAATGTTACTCTGTTATGCAGAAAAGTACATCCTGCTTCTATTTCTTAAACTTATTATCTAAACGTCCACATTTGATGCTTCAGAAGATCGATACATTTGATGTTATGTTTTATTTAAAACATCTTATTTGATTATTTTTTAACTATTCAAAATTGCAAATCAAAATTGAAAATTCTGTGAGTGCTCCCCACATATTTTTAACCTATTCAATGATGTTTCACTTTGCTCCTGATTTTTATGTTTTTAAATAATTTGAGAATATGATCATTCTATGATGTAATTGCTTCATTTTTTTCTGATTTAAAATATGAGAAGTTTTTTTTAATTGTACTCCTGATCATGGGACTGTATATAACAAAGTTTCTTCGCTTTTCTAGCTTTTAACTTGCAGAAGTTTTGTAATTCAGCCCCTACATCTTGGGCATGTCCTAAGGGAACAAACACATTTTTCTACAGCTGCAGTTGGAGGGACCAACAGCAGATTGAAACCAAGAGCAAGGCCCGGAGCTAGCTAAGTAAAAATGCGATAAAACTTTTACAAAAGAAGGCTTCTTATAATTATAGTCAAGATTTATTGTTTTGCCCAGACCAGAATGGACCCGGCAGTACTTATTGGTCTGGACTTGAACCAAAACATTAACTGCCTCTCTTCTTTGTACCTCAGTACATATCGGCAATACCGTTTGCTAATACACTGGCATAGATTGGACCCGAGTCGGTCCATTCATGGACTGACAAGGACTCAATACTTGAAGTGCAGAACCTTGATTATAATATCATTTGGTTTCTGTTGATGAAGAACATGATTTTAGTTTCTTGGTTAGTTTTTATGTTCTATGTTGCTGCCAAAGGAAAAGTGAACATAATGCAACTACCACGAATATGAAAAATTTCTCATGGGTGGTTGATAAATTCTTGGTGATATATGTATGTCTGCAGTACCATACTGACTAGAGAGGATTCACTAGCCGTAAAGCTGCTGGAAAATTTCGAGGGCGAGCCCTTTGTGATCTATGTGACCCGAAATAAAGACACAGAAACAAACTCTCTTCATGTTGGGGAAGACTATATACATAGACCCTTTTCAGACCTTGCATTGATTGGAACTCATGCACTGGATTTGTATGGTTGCAAAAATTATAAACTACTGCATTTAATAACTGGACTTGGGTCAACATCCTTTTAATAGTTAAGGATTGGGATTTTAAAATAATGTGGGTCTGATTCTGCTGAAGTACATTACATTTAGTTGCTTGTAGGTGTATAAATACATGAGCTAAGAACTAAATAGCTCATGTTCACTGACTTAACACTTTTTAGATTTGTATACCAGGTTTAATAGGTACAACCATGCACAGGTTGTTACAATTGATATACAAACTATTGTATATACTTCTTAGAGACCTACTGATTTAAGGTTTAATTGTGACTAATGGAAAGATCATAAGGATTTCTAAACTTAGAGACCTACCAACTAACAGTTTAATTGTGACTGATGGAAAGAACATGAGGATTTCTATTAGCTTCCTGATCGTAATTTGTCTTGTAAAACTTGTCCAAGTATATGCATTATTCTGGTTGTTGTAATTCGTATCAGCTTCTATCAATCAGGTACCACAACCAAATTGTGGCAATCAAAGTTCTCAATGGTGGCAGTACTCCTGATGAGAAGGTAACTCTTCAAGCTCGTTTTATCCGAGAAGTAAATATGATGTCCAGAGTCCAACATGAAAATCTTGTCAAGGTGAGTGTCTGCTCAATAATTCTTAAGTTGCTGATGATTTCTGACATATAATAGTTTCAAGTCCATGGTCTTGGCCTTCCTATTTCATTCATTCTTCTATTTCTTTTCAATTTTTTGCCTCAACTATTCTCTCTCTTTCATGAAGTTCATTGGAGCTTGCAAGGACCCCTTCATGGTGATTGCCACGGAACTGCTTCCAGGAATGTCATTGAAGAAATATTTGAGCAGCATTCGTCCCAAACAAGTAGATCTTCATAAAGCAATTAGCTTTGCACTTGATATTGCTCGTGCAATGGACTGCTTACATGCTAATGGGATTATACACAGAGACCTGAAACCTGGTTGGTACCTGTCTTGTGGTTTTGTTTGCACTACAATCTTAATCATTCAACTGTTAAATTTTTATTGTCTTGCACAAAAGTTATTTGCCAGTTGCCACCATAAAGCACGTCTGATTTGGAGGACAAATTGCTTTCAAAAGTATAGGAGTGTTCTTGTATTTTGAAATGTCTACATCCATTATTTTGTATCTCTGTTTGTGTATCCATGTATTAGTACATATGTAGGTATATCAAATGTAATGCTGTTCCTTTCTTTTCTTGAAAAAAATAAGAAACACCCTTTATATAACTATATTTATGTGTATGCATCTGTAAATACATATGTAGGTACAGTATGTAGTTTGTGAGAAAATATAATTATTTTTTGTTTCCTTTTTAATTTACTGTTTGCAAAGTAGAATTGGTACTTCAAAATGCTTTATGTAGTCATTAGATAATAAGTCTGATTTGGTTGTTAAGATAACAAATATTTAATTTTTCTTTGATTCTTTCGGTAGTTTGATAGTAATTGTATACATAAGCTAAAGAAACGGAATAGGTCACCATGTTAATGAGTTGCTGTACATTTTATATGTGCATTCTCAAATTGGCAACTTATGCATCTCATTGCTGCCATGGGACACTTTTGGTAGGGATCACAAAGAGATTCTGCAAATAATACTTTATGCTGTTACTGTACATCAAAGTTTGGTATAGTGATGACCATGAGTACCATGTTAACACAGTTAATGAAATTTGTGAGCTGCATGATGTAGATTGCCTCTCGCTGAGTGTATGAGTGTTGCCTATCTGTGAGCAGCATGTTATCATAGTTATTGTTGTTTTTGTTCCTTTTGGTGCATGAGTGTATAGTTTAATAAATGAAAATGTGCAGATAATTTGTTGCTTACGGCAAACCAGAAGAATGTGAAGCTTATTGATTTCGGACTTGCAAGAGAAGAAACAGTTACTGAGATGATGACTGCCGAAACTGGAACTTACAGATGGATGGCTCCTGAGGTGATACACCATTGACTTCAATGGTTATCATGTATTTGTTACTTGTTAACATCTAATTTCCTTTTTCTTGGTGTCTTGGAAATATGTGGTGATTGGACATGCACATATAGTTTTAAGTAGAGGATATGAGGATCTTAATGGACATGTCCTATTTAAAAGTTTTGCCTGCTTCAAAAATTGTCATAGTGTTAGTCCAGAACCCATGATTTAGATGACATGGTGTGAAGAACGTCACCTTACAGATGGCTGTTTTGAGTCATTTCCTATGTTTTTGAATTCTCCATGATTTTCTTAATATACTCTTAGGAAGTAGCTTATTTATTTGTTTATGGATTGTAACTGCCATTTGTTTATATTAACATAATTATCAAGCTTTCTCCACAACTTACATTGTTCTTCATATGCTTTACCAAGGAGCAAGTCGAACTGTTAGAACTTTGCCAGTACTCAGTATGCTTATCCTTTTATTCTACAGCTTTTTCTTATTAACAAAAAATTCATGTCGGTACTTAAGTTTACAAATAAAACCTAGCAAACCTTAATTGAAGTAAATCACCAATGTTGGTGCTTATGGCTTGAATGAGATTATAGAATATGCTATATGCTGAACTTTTTGTGATATCTGCTGGTTGTGTATTAGAAATTGTAGACAAATTGTGAATAAAAATTGTATTCAGTTTTACATATGTTTTAAGTCTTTGCTGGTGGTATGCTAGGATTTGTTGCTCATATCATAGTTATTTTGATTTTCAGGACTAAGTTTATTCACAGCATTGGTTTACAGTTAAAAGTGTAATCAGTCAAAGCATTAAAGCTGGTTCAATGCTTTCAATTAATTTTCTCAATCTTCTCCGTTGCAATCCTAGAGTTATTTGCTATTTTGCTTATGGTTCTTCTTTCTATTGTGCTGTTGCAGTTATATAGTACAGTTACTCTGCGTCGTGGTGAGAAGAAGCACTACACCAACAAGGTTGATGTTTACAGCTTTGGCATTGTATTGTGGGAGTTGTTGACCAATCGAATGCCATTTGAAGGCATGTCAAACTTGCAGGCTGCTTATGCTGCTGCTTTTAAGGTTAGCATGTTGCTCCTTTCAATTTCCTTTGTTTACTGTGTCTTGATTCAGTCTTGGAGCTTTATAAAGTTCTTTCTAATCAAATCTGCAATAATATTTTATAGTTTCCAGTAGAAAGTGAGGTGCATAATCGAAAAGTAACTAACTTAATCCTACTTGTAGAACTCCACTTGTTCTATTATCAGTTGAACTTTATAAGTTTTGCCCCACATGTCGGCTGAAGATTTACTTGATTATCATTGTTTAATGATTAGTGCTTTCTGGTTTTCATCTTTACTGCTTTGTAGCTTAGCATGCGATAGTATGTAATGTTGTTGGACTGCCTTTATTGGTATCTGTACTAATTGCTGGGAAGACAATATACTTCAAACTACAATTGGTTTTACTACTATGATCTGTGATGCTTCCATTGTCAACTTAAACCTTATAAATTTCATGATAATGCTGGTAGGCTTATTTTTTTCTTCCCCCACCAAGAGCGATCACCTATTTTTTGCTTCGGTAAATGTCATGGGGAATGCATGGTAGATAAAGGATGAGAAGACTTGTTTATTAATTGCAAGTAGTAGTAGAGAGGTGCATCCATTGGATTAGATTACTGGCCACATAAAACTAATCAAACGAAAATGTGTTGCTGCAAGCTTACATGATGTGCAATGCTTGTGATTTTTTTCTTTTCACTTTTACTTTGCGAACTAGTTGCCTCTAGTAATTTGGTAGGTAAATAATCTGTGAGGGCTTGTATTGCTTTTACTTTGCAGTCTAGTGATTCTTTCGTTTTGTGAACATGTACATGGATGCATCAGCTGCAATGTGGTGCTTTACTATCTCATAAAATTTCAACTAAAATGCAACTGACTAAGCTGCACAAGCATGAAATATTTTTTAGGAATGGAGTCGATTCCATAATCAAGATGTGCAAGATTGAGGGATAAGGCTTTTCCACCTGACATGTCAGGGAGAATTATTTAAGCAGAGCAAAATGGAGAACTAAAGAAGTTCCTCAGAGTTGATTCATTTAATTTTATACTCAACGGTGTGGGTGATTGGATGCCATATGAGTTTTTAATGAATTAAAGGAATTATTTAGATTAACAGACAATGGAAGCTAAAAAGGGAAAGTAAAACGGCCACATAGAAATGAAAAATTGAAACATCTTAGGATACAAGTTGATAAAGTTGAGTGGGATTCTTAGACCTCATGGCCCATATATAATTAATATTTAAAGCATATGGGATTACATGATGTGCTTCAGCAATGTAGGGAACTTGTGCTGGTCAGGAGCCATACATTAGAATGTTCACAGTACATACCATTTATATGTGGAGGTTCTGCATCACATTTGGTGGTGCTTTTAAGCAAGGTTTGCCATTTCAGCCATCTGTTGGACTAGTACATACCTGTCAGTATTAGTGTACTGACACAGTACATCGATATATGTATCAGTGTTTTACAGAGGAAGAAAATGAGGGAGAAGAGGAATGGATGGTGAGGAACAGATTAAGAAAAAAGGAGGAAGGAGGAAGGAAGAGGGAAGAAGAGGTGGAGGAAGAAGAAAGAAGCAGTGGAAGAAAAAAGGAAGGAAGAAGAGGAGAAGAGGTGGGAGCATACGTGGGAAGAAGAATGAACAATGGCAGTTGCAGTGGCGAAGTAGCGGTGTTGTATGCAAGGAGAGGGCTTGTGTTAGAACACGAGCCCTAATTTGTTTTTTTTTAAATGCTGAGTTGGATGGACCCTGCCACTTTTCTGATTTTTTATTCTTTTAATCTGATCGTTTGAAACAGGGGTGGTCCACGTACTGGCCCACTCCCAGACCAGTATGTACTGCTCGTACCATACCGTGAGTGGTATAGCAATCCTTGCTTTTAAGCATCATTACTATCACTTCTAAGATTATCATCTATTGATAGTCAGGTGGTTGTCAAGTGAAGCCTTTATCTAGTGTTTAATCTTTGAAGCACCCATAAACCCTTGGGGCTTCATTACGATTTCATTTAGAAATAACGAAAAATAAGAGGCAAATACTTGCACAGAAGTATATACTATTGGGGTTGCTGATTTGGAGCCATTAGTCGTTGATCACCTACAACAGTAAATGATATTACTCCACCGTATCATAGAAAAATTTGTTGAATATAACTTTCTAGAGGTACCCTGATCATGGTTCCAAAACCGGTTTTGATTTCAGAACCAAAACCAAACCAGTACTAGGCGGATCTGATTTCGGTTCAAACCATCAGTTTTGATTGATAAAAAGAAACAAAAAAGTAATTTACTTGCCCGAGTTTTGAACCGGTCATTAAGCTTGGAGTGATAACTACTGCACCCTGGAACCCACTTGTTTTTTCATCTTGTTTGGAACTGAACCGTCAGAACCCGATTTCGGTTCAGTTTGGAACTGTCGAATCATACCCAGTTTGGTTTTGATGCTCGACTGGTTTTGTTTCGGTTTGAACCATACCCTGGTGGATTCTATCTAGAGATAATTTTCTACTACATGTAGAGTTGAACAACAAAGGGGTTCCAAAATTAGATGATACTTCTGTTAAATGTTATATGGGGCTTTTATAATGGATTATTTGTCTTAGCCAATCACTTTGTATTTTATATGCGTAAGTCCTTGAGGTAATCTGATTAGTTGATTAACAGGCGATGATGCCTATTATAATCTTGCGAGTGACTTTTGGAATTTTGTTTTAAGTTCTAAGAATTACAATGCTTGTGTTAGATATATTGATCAAAGTTGTCGTGCATGCACTGTCTGTGATTGTTTACCCCATCACCGGACTACTGATTGCTGACTTGAACTTACTGTTTTGTTGCTCCGGGAAATCCATGCAGCAAATGCGCCCACCGCTGCCTGAAGACACGCCACCGGAGCTCGTGTTCATTGTGCAGTCATGCTGGGTGGAGGATCCCAGCACGCGGCCCAGCTTCAGCCAGATCATTCGCATGCTAAACGCCTTCCTTTATACCCTTCCATCAGCGCCTTCACCAGAACCCGACGCTGTGCCTGCCGTGATGAACACCCGCGGCGCCATCACAGCGACGTCCTCCCCACGGAGGGGAGGCAAGCTTTCTTTCCTTCGTCAACTCTTTGCTGCAAAGAAGGCAGGTAGTAGCAGTAGTAGCAGTGCGTAGGCGATGGAAATTTATGATTTTTCTTGGTTTTGACCGAAGGCGGTATACTTCACATGGAATACAGGAAAAAATATCATGCTTATCCAATATTTATATATAAATCTAATCTTCTAATCTCACGAATTCCCTGTTCTTTTGTGCAATTAGTCTCTGCAACCAATTATATATATATATATATATATATATATAAAATCTTCTAAGCTCAAGTATTCCATGTTCTTTTGTGTTATGAGTCTCTGCAGCCATTCTTCATGCATGTCCGTAGTAAAGTATGAATATCTCGTCATAGTCAGGCTCTGGTTGAAGTTTTGGTCTTTGGATGGGGTAAGGCCGGCTGACGAATTTGCTTGGTGGTTCGTCCAACGTTGTAGCTGCTTCATGATCCGTGCATGTCAATCCTGTCGTCGATCGTGTTAGCCCTAGCCTATGCGGGAAGGGAACCGGACTGATGATCACCGTTCATCGCTTTTGCTTACGAATCGTACGGTCGAGAAAATATTCGAGTAGAAAAGAAGGGAAAGTAAAGAGGGAAAATTTTAATTATTGTGTGTTTACTGGACGCCCTTATCATTAACACGGTGAGTTGGAGGACACCGCCAGGGGAGTGTGAACGGCAACAATGGCTTCCCTCCACCTCTCTTCTTCCCACGCTCGGCTGCTCCGTTGCTCGCCGACCTCTCCCTTCCCCATGCTGCCGATGGCGAGGGCTCGCACCCTGTCCTTCACGCCTCTGCGCTCCAAGTTTTCCTCCTTCCCTAGTAATGATAGTAGTTCTGAGCCAGAAGCTCTCTCCTCCCTGTGATTGCCCTTCATCGCTGATTCTCTCCCTCTTTTTCTCCCTCATCTTTCAGGGATCTACGCCTTCTCCAGCAACGACATCAAGGTCGGGTCCAACATCGAAGTCGACGGCGCCCCCTGGCGGGTTCTCGGTATCGCTTCCTTTTGTGCTCCACTATAGAGAGTGTTCTTTTCCCGTGTAATGTTGCTGTCATCGTCGAACTTCGCAGTCATCCCTCTGGTTAACTTTATTCTGGTTTTTGGTTTGACTTGATAGAGTTTCTCCATGTGAAACCTGGAAAGGGGGCAGCATTCGTGAGAACGAAAGTGCGCAACTACATAACAGGCAACACGGTTGAGAAAACCTTTCGAGCAGGAAGCACGGTAAATCCGAGTTCATACTGAAACACAACCTCAGCGTCTTTCTGAAATTTGTGTTTCCGCATCAGTGTAATGCATGACAGGCCTTGTAGGGTTATTTGCTTCATTGCTTTTGGTTTACACTACTTCTTCTTTGTAAAATGTTTAGGCTGGTCCACTGTTTCCTTTTCTTTTTTGTTTCTTTTATTGACCTAATGCCCTGTGGTACCCTGCTGTGACAGATTCAAGAAGCAAATATTGCCAAGGAAACCAAACAGTTCACATACAAGGATGGCTCCCAATTTGTGTTCATGGATCTGGTACAAATTTGCATTCCTTCGCATTTGCAATTATGACACAAATGAATAATAGAATAGTTTAATTTATCTACACTTTTAAAGATGATTCATTTCATTCATCTTTTACCTTATCGAAGTGTGCGCATGATATGATGGTATCTGCCACTGTATATATGCTTCTCCATTTTGTCGATTACATTGCCATGATGATGCATTCTGATTAATACAAATTGCCCAGTTGGATTTGTGTCACGTTTTGGCATGGCATGATAAGATTTTGCGCTTACCATGACTAACATGATCTGGCATGACATGTCAAGGACAACCATAGTCTCTATGAGAAAATATTTATGATGCATTGATTGACTGATGAAGGTGTAAAGTAGGTATATCACTCTGTTGTGGTAATTCAGTGTTCTCGGTTCTTGTCTGCAACTTGGATATAGGATCACATACTAAATTCTATGACACCTTCTGATAACAATGTTTAGATTTGCTCATCGATCTACTTGAGGAATAAGTTTCTTTCTCCTTTTGTTGGTAGTTATAACTTGGATGAGAATTTATGATTCTAAAGCATCTTGGGAAGCCAACTAGTTGTTCCATTGCTGTCATTTGATTTTGGGAGCCTGGTTATGAGTTCTTAAGGAATCTTGTGATCACTGAGCTGCATTTTTAGGAATAGGTGATATGAATCTCATTCTTGTTATATATCAACGTTTTATCTAAGGATCTCTTCAAGTGGTTGTTCTTAATAGACCAGTAAAGTTGGGTTAGAAGCGCCTTGCATGTGTTAAGAGTGATCAAAAGACAACAGGTCCACTTTGGTCATGTCAGCCCTTAATTTCTCAAGGAGGGCAGTCTCCATGACAAGAACAAAAACCAACTTGATAAATTATTAGCAAATCTAGGTAAAATTCTTTCTTTGATAATGCATATGGAGGCCTATTTGCAGAATGCATGCACGGTGGAACCAGGAACTGTTTATCTTGGGCATTACTGATAGAATACTTTTAGAGATTGCACAGTTCTGGAAAGATTTGTCATCAGTTGAGGACAAAAGGAATTAAAAGAGTTTAAACAGTTCAGTAGAAAACTAGGAAAGACATGATTATCCACCTGACAACTTGATTTTATTTTATGGAATCGAACTAAAGGATGGTGGAGTAGTTAATTTTAAAATAGAAAAGAGTTGAGGACCTCTATACTTGGCTTGATTAGGTTTTTTGTGCTTGAATCTATACTTGGCTTCAGGTTTTTAACTGAGAAGCTTATCTTTTATGCCTATGCCTCATCTGATATTGGTCCAGGAAACTAAAATTTGGGTGTTTAACCTAGAGCATTCAAATAACTGACCTGCTTTTATATATTTTCTCAGTGACCTCATTGCACATAAGGCTGACAGTGTTGAAACATGAGATACTTTTGAAATACTCCCTTTTCATTTTATGCTATTACATATGTGAATCTTCACAAGATATAGCAGATATCTTGATGTGATAATTTGTGACAGGCTACCTACGAGGAAACTCGTCTGACTGAAGCAGAAGTTGGTGAAAAGACCAAATGGCTGAAGGAGGGTATGGACTGTAATGTGGTTTTCTGGAATGGACGGGTATTCCTTGTCTCTGCTCTACCATGGTCTTTGTGGCTTATGCACACCTTAGTTATTGTTATGTGAAAACAGGAAAATGTTGGGTGCTCGGATTATGGGTTTGGCTGGGGGCTCTTCATCTTTTTGCCTTCCTGTTTGTCTCTTATTGAAATCCTTTTTGGTTGATGCATTTACACTTGTAAGATGTATAAGTTTCAGATCAACTAATGTGGAACAATTATATAGGTTATCGATTTTGAACTTCCCATCATAGTTAAGCTGACAGTGGTTGAAGTGGATCCTGGTGTAAGAGGTGACACTGCACAAGGTACTTTAGGAGAGAGATTTATATAATGATTTCTTACTGATTCTGCAATTTAACAATTGAGTTTTGGTCCAGAAAGGTTGCTAATAATTGATTCTTTCAACTGAATAGATGTTGCTTTCTTTCTTTTTTAGTTTTGATGCATTAATTCAACCACTACTGGATAGAATATTTATTTGCATATAAACATCCCAAAACTGCTGTCTAACATCATTAAGTTGCCACATGTAACACAGATGACAAGTGAAACTGTCTTGCAGAGCCCTTTCATATGGTTATATGCAAATTTTCTTCTTGTAGTTATCGATAGAGTGCCTCTACTTTTGTCTCGTAGCTAATCCTACCACCGTTTGTGCATGCTTACAATTCCTAAAAGATCTAGAAAGCATTCACGTGATCGTATCACAATTTTTTGGTCGTTATATAATCTCATCATCGGTTCATTTTCCTTGATGTTTCTCCACATTTTGTACAATTGGAGGCATACTACTTCAGATGATTTCGGTTTAAGACAAAATAGAGCTCTGTTCGGAATATGCAAAATGAAGTTCTAACTGGAACAGTGTTCACATCCCCTTTTTTGTTGAAAAAAGGTTGCACATTCATTTTCCATGAAGGGAAACATGAAGGTTATAATTGTGGTCAGGGAGGCTAGTTGAATGGGTTTAATGTATCAGCACCAACATTTCTTCAGTGTTCATTTATTTACATATTAAACTTCAGTTGAGAAGAATATCTAATGTTTGCGTGAACAAAATACAAATTGCAGGGGGATCAAAACCAGCAACTCTTGACACAGGTGCGGTCATAAATGTGCCGTTGTTTGTAAACACTGGTGAAGAGATCTTGGTGGATACTCGAACTGGCCAGTACACAAACCGAGCATAGGGAAGCTTCTGTTGTATTGAATCCTCCCAACAGAGTGTTTTAGGTTTTTTTTTTTTTTTTTCTTTGAGGGATGACAGAATTGTGCAATTGAAGGTTTTGTCATATCAAGAGTTTTGCAGCTTTGTGACTAACCTGACAGTTTCTACATCATATTCTTTAAAAACATCTTCCATTGATTACTGTCTTTTCAGCTTTACATGCACAAACTATTTGTGCGATCTGTTTGGCTGTTTGCAAATGGTGATTCTTTTTCATGATAAGGTTCTGATTTGTGCTAAATTGTCTGTCAGAGAACGATGTGAATTATCATTACAAGTACAATTGATGAGAGATACTCAATATCCTGTGTGCGCTCTCAGAAGATCCTGAGCAGGCAACAGATTGTACTGATTCTGCTGTTTGTTCATGAAATAAGCTGCTTTTCTTGTTGGTGGAATATGTCATAAGTAGCCGATGGATTGTCCCACAGAAGGTTGAATGTGCATGTATGCGCAAGGAATGAAACTTCGAACCACGATATTGTATTGGTCCATGACCGGTTCGGTATATATGAATTGGTGCCATTATAAATATCGATATTTCAGAAACGTTATTGAAAATTCAGTCGAAATTTATTTTTTTTAAAAATAATATTTTGGTTTTGTTTCCTATTTTTCTAATTTATAAAATCAAATCGAATAAGAATAAAATAAATCTGAGTTATAAATCAATAGAATATGAAACCGAATTGCTTGGTGGCTAAGGATTGAAAAATAGAATTTCTAATTTTAGGATCCATCAAAGAAGAACTCTATCACAGCATCGTCGTCATTTGATGTTTTTCTCCTATTTTTCTGATTTATAAAATCTAAATAAGAATTAAGTAAATCTAAATCAGTGGAATATGAAACTGAATTGTTTAGTGGCTAAGGATTGAAAATAAAACTTTTGATAAATTTAGATTGAAGTAATACGTATTACATGCTCCTTCAAATAAGGTTTGTTTTCTTGGATTGAAGAGCAATTAGATATGGAAACTCTAAGAATTAAGAAAAATCGAATATCAAAATAATATTAATATATACATGCCTCTACCACCAGAATAGGAGTTTATGACCGAATCCAAACTTCAAAAAATGCATGACGGATTATATGGTAAATAATGTGTCATTGATGCATTTGTAGGAGCCGCCCGCGCAAGTATAACCATGGCGTGTATGATTGCAAAGGATAGAATGCATTGGAGCTGCAGTTATCATCACTAGACTGTTTCTTTATAGTGTAAGATTAATATGACTAAAAAAAATCGACTATTACTATACATCTATTGGTATATGATCATAATACGAATGCTACTAATACTATAATTTATTAGGTTCCTTTATTTTTTTAACTTTTGAATAATATTTATTGAGTCTGTTTAGAAAGATTTATTTAATATTTATTTATTATTAAAAATCTAAGTCCTAGTAAACTTTAGGTGGAACTATATAAATAAAGATGTAACTATTTCTTTTCGACAGATAATGAAATATTATTAAGTCTTTTGAGTAACCCCAGGAGGTCGATCCCCTCAAACTAATTATCCATTTTTTCTTCTTTCTTCTATACTAAAATCCTAGGATCTTATCATTTGGTATCAAAACAGCGATCCTCGACGTTTTCGCTGTAATTTCTCATAACACTTCACCGTAGTTATCATCATCTCAAAGAAATAAAAAAAAAGAAGAAGAGAGAGAGAGAGAAACGGGAAATGACCATCACAGCTACATCCTTCTTGAGCGACACTTTGCCCTTGATTCCCCTGATTTTGGCTAGCGACTACCGCCGCCGCTTCTCTCCGGCCAGCGACCATCACCGCTGCTGCTTCCCGGCCAGCACCCCCCCCTTGTTGCGTTGTAGCCACCCTCTAGTCGCACACCCTTTCCGAAACGGGAAAGGGTCGTCTCAGCTACATCCTTCTCGAGCAAGACTTCGCCCTTGCTTCCCCTACTTTTGGCCAGTGACCACCACCACTTCTTCTCTCTAGCTAGTGACCACCATCGCCGTTGTTTCCCGGCCAGCACCTTAGTGACCCTTTGTTGCTCCTCGCTCTCGGTGACATTGCTCTCAGTTGTTGAATCTCGGATTTTGATGATGATGTTAGGATCAAGAGTAGCACTTGGGGGGGGGGGGGGGGGGGTGGGGTGAATTAGTGCAGAGGAAAACTTTCCCAATTAAACTCGATTCCAAAAAATATTCATTTTGATTCAATCCGTTTCGGAGAGAAATTGAACTTGAAAGCTTTCGTAAAAGTACAAAGAGAAGATTAAGGAGGTTTGCAGTAATGTAAATTGCACAAATGAAAACCAAACCAGAATTTAGAGTAGTCCAGTCGTTGTGACCTACATCCATTTTTGGATTCCTCCTCCGTCGAGGTCACCGACGTCCACTAATGACCTTCCTTCAATAGGCGAAGACCAATCACCTCTTTATAGTGTTTTTTCCTTTTTATGGGTTTAGGAGAGAACCCTTACAAGTCTCACACCTCTCTTAAATGATCTCAACACTTAGAAAGGGAGGAGGAGGACTTTAGCACTTTTACAACTCTTTAACACTTCAAAGACTCAAGATTATGCCAATACTTTTATATCCTTTTATGCAGGAAAGGGTGGGATTTTTATTGACCCTAGTGGCTTCAAAATTAGAGCCAAAAGTGTCACATCCTTGGATTTTGAAGTACTGGCGGTACCACCACCATTACTGGGCGGTACTACCGCCTGCAGTCTGACACTGGGTGGTACCACTGCCTAACAGAGCTCGGAGACTGAGCTCTAGCGGTACCACCGCTGGCAGCATTAACTGCCAGTGGTACCACTGCCAGCCATGATTTCAAGGGCTGAATGAGCTATTCAATTTGGCCCAATTCAATACTGTTAAGGGCTCAGTTGGCCCCTAACTAAGTTAGTAGGATTATCTCCCAATCCTAAATTAATTTACAGACTAACTATAATAATTAAGACAATTGACAAAGCATCTTGTTCCGGTACGTCAATTGCTATTCCGGCGAGCTTCCGACAATCTTCCGGCGAACTTCCGACGAATTGCCAGCAATGTTCCGGCGGACTCCTGGCAAGCTCCTAAACTTTATGACGATCTTCTTGGTGAGTTCCGACGAGCTTCTTTGGCAAGCTCTTGGACTTCTCAGTTGGTTCCGGCAGAACTTCTGATAAACGTCCGGACTTCCGATGAACTCTTGAACTCTCAACGAGATCTCGATCTTGACTCCGGCACAACACCTGCTTTTTATCTTATTGCTATCGCAGTTAATCATACACACTTTTCTCAACATATAGATTAGATCTAACAATTTACAATTGATTTCATCATCAAAATCCGAGATTCAACAATCTCCCCCTTTTTGATAATGACAATCAATTGATGACGGAGTTATTCTTAACTCCCCCTATATATATGCCATACTTTAAGAAAAGATATTTTTGAATTCAAAGCCTTTGAATTCAAGTATTAAACTAATAGGTTAAGTTTATTTAAATTTATCAACATGCACATCATGGTTCCTATCATAATTTAACATTCTAAAAATACGATGTCACGTATTTATAAAAAAAAATGATGTCAAGGCATGACATCCATTTTCAAGTCTAATGATATACAATCATCATTTTCAAGTATGATACTAATTTCAAATATGAAACATAGCAATATAACAAAAATAGCAATTCATCGGCAAGATATCAATTGTAAAATAGCAAGCTAAGCTCAAGATATCTTATCATAATGAAAGATATTTATCTACAATGCATATGAAGTACATTTTAATATGTTTCAAGCATTTGCGATGTGTTGCAATGTATATGACAATTCCAATAATATTTCAAGCATACACAACACATACAAGTATTTATGATAAGCATTTATGATAGGATACATTGCATACATTTATAATTCCAATTTTATCATCAATTTAACATATCATTTCTCCCCATTTGTCATCAACAAAAAGGAGAACAATTCAACAATGCAAGTGTGATAAAATTCAAGCATTATTCACACTAACTTATTTAATATTGCATTGTTACATGATAACATTCAAAAACATCAAAAGTTTTCAACATTAAAGCGATAGATTCCATCAACTTCTCCCTCTTTGTCATCAAAACATTTGCATGAAGGAGAGAAAGGAAAGTAAGGAGGAAATCTATTAAGAACCAAATTTATGACATGATTTGAACTAAGTAAAAAAAACCAAGTTTCATTAAATCATGTTTCAATTTTGATAAAAAGAAGAGATTCATGAAAAAGGATCAAAATATTCACGTGAAATCAAATCCTCATTCTTGCAAGTGATCATCTCATACTTAAAAATTCATAAATCAAATCCTCATTTACTATCGATCTTCCTTCAATAGACGAAGACCAACCATCTTTTATAACTTAATTCTCCTTTTATCAGGTTTAGGAGATAACCCTTACACCCCCACTCACTCCTCTCTCAAACTATTCTAACACTTAGAAATTTGAGAGGAGTTCACATCAGATTACAACAGCGTTTCTTTCTTTTTTTTACTCTCAAGTCTTGTGTATCTTAACCAGGGATGAGAGAGGTATTTATAGGCTTTAAGTTGATTCAAACTTGGAGCCTAAAAATATCTCATCCCGGGTTTCCTAGGTATGGGCGGTACCACTGCCAGTGTCAGTCTAACAATGGGTGGTACCACCGCCTGACAAGGGCGGTGCCACCACCTGGCACCCTACCACTGGGCGGTACCACCGCCCAATCTAGGTAGTACCACCTTCTTAGCCTCTCGGAGACTGTATCTGGGTGGTACCACTCCCTGACATAGTCTCGGAGGCTATGCTATAACGGTGTTATCTGTTAGGTCACTGTTTGGGCCTTTTCATTGGGCCCAACATAGTTCATCATAGGCCCAAGTGGCCCCTAATTGGGTTGACCCAATTCCAATCCCAATTATGTGCTAACTATGAATTCTAAGACATTTACTAAGCTAAATAAGTCCGTAAGTCTAGTTTCTTCCAGCGAGCTTCCGGCGATTCTCTCGGCAATGTTCCAATGGACTCCCGACAAGCTCTTGGACTTGACGATGATCTTCTTAGCGAGTTCCAATGAGCTTCTTTGGCAAGCTCCTGGACTTCTCGGTCAATTCCGGTAGAACTTCCAACGAACGTTCGGACTTCCGACAAACTCTCGAACTCTCAACGAAATTGCGTTCTTGACTCTAGGACTTCATTTTGGTTTATGCCTTGCTATTGTAGTTAATGTTGTACACGTAAAACATATTTCAATCTAGACAATTATTACTAAGCATGAATCATGTTGTCCGACATGTCTTTGGTCCATCGACGCTTCGTCCGATTCTTCGGCGCATCGTCCTTTCTTATGGCCATTGGCCAATCGGCCAGTTGACCTCCGCAACTCCAATATCCTTGGCATAATATCTGCTCTTCTTAGCCTGATAGTCGAAACCATGGCCCGAAGCCTTCTATTGATACGCCGATCGATCCTTCGGCTCGACGTCCAATCTTCTGACATGTTTTCCTTTGGCCCAATATGATTCTTAATGTTTTAATTGTCTCATCCTGGTCGAAGCTTCCTACATCATTCAGAATGCAGATTAAATCATAAATACTATCAATTGGTTTCATCATCAAAATCCGAGATTCAACAATCTCCCCCTTTTTGATGATGACAACCAATTGATGACGGAGTTAATCTGAACTCCCCCTATCAATATGCCATATTGATAGAACTCTTGGATTCAAAAATCCAAGCAATATGTTATCATAAAATTATGCATAACATCATACTTCTCCCCCTTTATCATCAACAAAAAGGAGAAGTGCAACTTTCAAGTGTTTAGAGATATTACAGTTCAAATCAAAACATTATCTTCAATTTTATCATCATGCAAGCTAGCAAAAATTTAAGTTTTGCAAGTTTATAAATTTTGCTAGATGTACAAGTTAACATTTTTTGCTTCTTAAGATAGGCAGATAGCACTTCTTGATGATGTTCAAGATAGCAAGTTTTACATCATGCAAGCTAGTGAATCTTACAATATTTTAGAACATGCATAATCACCAAATCATCATAAATTTTAAAGATATGCAAAATTACAAATTTTGCAAGTTTACATTTATGCATCTTAAGATTTGCAAGATAGCACTTCTTTCTTCTCTTTCGAGATGAGCAAGCTAGCAAGTTTGCTTCTTTTGCAATGTGCAAGTTTTCAAATTTTGCATTTTGAGCTAGCAATTTTTCTCTCCCTTTGTCATTGTCAAAAAGAAGAGAAGAATATAATATTGTAATTCTTTTTCCTTTACAATAATCTTCAAATCATGGCAAAGGTAAACAATAAAGATGAAAAATCAAGTCATAAATGTCAAAACAATTTTTCATCATGAATATTTCATCATTGCATGCATCATTATCATAGGTTGAAGTATTGCATGCAAAATATCAAATCATCATTCATAATTACATCAATATTTCAATCATTATTTCAATCATAAAAAATGAAAGATCAAGTCTAAAATTTGAGAAATCAAGAGAAACCATCATTCATTTTAACAAATCTCCTCTTAAATAATTAACGAAAAAAATTCTTAGGAGATCATGATATAGATAAAATTCATTTAATCTTGTAGGAGAACAAGATCTCAATTCATGCATATAAAATCTCTCAATTCATTATGAATCATAAAAATTATAATTTGAAAAAATCATAATTCATTTAGATTGTAGATAGCAAAAAGAAATAAGGAGAAAATGATCTTCATTCATAGAAAGATTTCAAGTATCAAGTATCGAGAAATCAAGATCATGAATTGAATTATTTTCCTCTTTAGTAAATGACAAAGAGAAACATAAGAGATCAAATAAGAGATCTTGATTCATAAAAGATTTCATATTATAAATCTCAAAAAATCAAGATAAAGCTCATTCAAATTCATATTGTCACATCAAAATTATTTCCAAGAGATTTATAAAAAAATATATTTAGATTCGTTAATCTCTCCTTTTGGAAAATCGATGAAGTAGAGAAAAAAAAATTTTAAAGAGAAAACTTTTCTCTTTTTAGTTGTTTCAATTCATGTGATTTATTTCATACGAGCATGCCTTTGTCATTTATACCAAACAAAAATATGCATCATTTTTAAAATCGAAAAAGCCACTTTCATTATGGTAAAAATCGATAATCCATAAATCACAAGAATCATCATGCATAATTTTGAAAGATAAACTAATTAAGCATGATCTCAAATCATCATTACTTTGGGCATGACATCAAAACATGATTTCAAGTTTTCAAGGTATAACATGCACAATTTCATATTAAGCATGATATCAAACCTCTTAACATTTTCATTAAGACATCAAGATACATATTATTTTTTCTTCAAAACATATATAGGATTATCATTACATTTAAATCTAACATTTTATTCCTTTATCATAAAACATATAATTTTCATGATCATTACTAGAAGGATAAGCATGATTCCAATTTTTTACATTTTCATTACATTATTAAAAATATAATTTTCAAGAAAAATAATTTTTCTAAACTAAATTAACAATAACTCATGAAAAGCATTATATAATTTCAAAGTAAACTAAGGGCATTTTGATTACCTCATCGTCGAAAGCCGTTAAGATGTAGTTTACCACCTTACCTTTTTTGATTTTCTCCTCGTCTTCAAAGGAGCTCGACTTGTCTTTTGGCAACTTCTTCTTGTGTTCATAGCAAGTAGTTCCACTCTTTTTAAGTTTATTTTTGTTCTTTAATTGTTGTTTTATGAACTTTTTAAATTTCATGAGGAGTTTAAGTTCACCATCACTTGAGCTTATGCTCGAGTGGTCTTCTTTTGTTCGAAGTGCTAATTCCTTTATATTCTTTGAAAGGTTGTTCTCAAGTTCGTTTTATGCATTGTGCATCATTTCATATGTCATTAATGAACCAAAAAGTTCTTCAACTGAAAAATTATTAAGATCTTTTGCCTCTTGTATTGCGGTTACTTTCAGATCCCAACTCTTATTAAGAGAACGCAAAATTTTATTTATAAGTTCAAAATCTGAAAATCTTCTACCGAGTGCTTTTAAACCATTAACGACATCTGTAAAATGGATGTATATATCTCCAATGATTTCGCTTGGTTTCATATGAAATAGTTCAAAATCGTGCATTAAAAGATTGACTTTTGAATCTTTTACTCTACTCACGCCTTTGTGTGTGATTTCGAGAGTGTGCCATATTTCAAAAGCCATTTCACAAGTAGAAACCCAATTAAACTTAGTTTTATCCAAAGCGCAAAATAGAGCATTCATAGCTCTAACATTTAAGGAAAAAGTCTTCTTCTCCAAATCATTCCAATGGTTCATTGGAGGAGAAGACATTTGAAAACCGCTTTTGACAATATTTCATAAATTCAAATCTAATAAAAGCAAAAAAACTCTCATTTGAGTTTTCAAATATGTGTAGTCCTCAAATATGTGTAGTCTGTCCCATTGAACAAGGGAGGACAAATGAGAGAAATTCCATCTTGAAAGTCGAAAAGAGCCATTTCTATTTGGGTGTTAAACCAAATAAGAAAAATGAGCCTCTGATACCAACTGTTAGGAATGAGTCGGCACTAAGAGGGGGGGGGTGAATTAGTGCAGCGGTAAAATCACAGATTCAAATCATTTCGTTTCGATTAAAATCGATTCTGACGAAAATCGTTTCGTAAAGATCTTAACTTGAAACATGTTCGTAAATGTATTGAAAGCAGTAAGCAAGTAAAGTGGTTTGTAGTTAAAGTAAATTGCTCAAGACAAAATGTAAACCAGATTTTATAGTAGTTTGATCATCATGAACTACATCCACTTCGCCGATTCCTCTTCTGTCGAGGCCACCGACATTTACTATTGGTCTTCCTTCAATAGGCAAAGGCCAACCACCTTTTACAACTCAATTCTCCTTTTATCGGGTTTAGGAGATAACCCTTACACTCCCACTCACTCCTCTCTCAAACTATTCTAACACTTAAAACTTTGGGAGGAGTTCACACAAGATTACAACAGCGTTTCTTTCTTTTTGTACTTTCAAATCTTGTGCATCTTAATAAAGGATGGGAGGGGTATTTATAGGCTTTAAGTTGATTCAAACTTGGAGCCTAAAAATATCTCATCCCGGGTTTCCTAGGTATGGGCGGTACCATCGCTAGTGTCACTCTAACACTAGACGGTACCACCGCCGGGCACCCTATCACTAGGCGGTGTTGAATCTCGAATTTTGATGATGAGAACAATTGATAGTATTTATGATTTGATTTACGTTTTAAGTGACACAGGATGCTTCGATCAGGGAGAGATAATTAAAGCATGAAGAATCATGTTGGGCTGGAGGAAAACATGTCAGAAGATTGGACGTCGGGCCGGCGGATCGGTCGACGTATCGATAGAAGGCTTCGGGCCATGGATTTGGGCATCGGGCTAAGAAGAGCGGATATTGCACCAAGGATATCGGAGTTGCAGAGGTCAACTGGCCGATTGGGCAATAGGCCGTAAGAGAGGATGATGTGTCGAAGAATCGGACGAAGTGTCGATGGACCAATGACATGCCAGACAACATGATTTATGCTTAGTAATAATTATCTAGATCGAAGTGTGTTTTTATATGTGTAGGATTAACTATGATAGCAAGGCATAAAGCAAAATGAAGTCCCGAAGTCAAGAACGTGATTTCATTGGGAGTTCGAGAGTTCATCGGAAATCCAGACGTTCGTTGGAAGTTCTGTCGGAATTGATCAAGAAGTCCTGGAGCTTGCCAAAGAAGCTTGTCGGAAGTCACCAAGAAGATCATCATGAAGTCCAGGAGCTTGCCGGGAGTCCGCTGGAACATTGCCGAGAGATCGTCGGAAGTTTGCCGGAAGATCGTCGGAAGCTAACCGGAAGAAACATAGACTTACAGACTTTGTTTAGCTTAGCAAATATCTTAAAATTCATAGTTAGCACATAACAGGGATTAGAATTGGGTCAACCCAATTAGGGGACAGTTAGGCCATGTTTGGGCTGTGTTGGGCCAAGAGAAAGGCCCAAACAATGACTAAACAGGTGAAACCATCGTGGCACAGTCTCCGAGATTGTGTCAGGTAGTGGTACCACCAGTCTGGGTGATGGTACCACCTAGACTCAGTTTCGGAGACTGTCTGGGCGGTGGTACCACCCAGTGTCAGGTTGTAGGTGATGGTACCGCCCTTACCCTGAAATTTCAGGGGTTTAAATTTTGGGCTCCAAATTTGAATCCATTTGGGGCCTATAAATACCACAGCTATTCCTGCATAGATAAGCAAGAAATATTGAGCAAAATCTTATGATTCTAAAGTTGTAAACCTTAGAAAGTTGAGTTCCCTCCTCCCAAAGCTTAGAGAGAGTTCTAAGGGAGGTGTGAGAGAGATACATTGTAAAAGAGGGTTGTAAAAGATTGTCACCTAAACTTGTAAAAAGGAGAAGAGGTGTGTAAAATGGTAGTTAGTCTTAGCCCATTGAAAGAAGACCAATAGTAGATGCCAGTGGCATCGACGGAAGAGGAATCAACGAAGTGGATGTAAGTCACAACGATCGAACCACTATAAAAATCTGGTTTGCGCTTTTCTTGTGCAATTTACTTTACTGCAAACCACTTTACTTGCTTTACATCCACTACACTCTTTCGTATGCTTTCAAAGTTAATACCTTTACGAAATAGTTTTTCGGCAGAAACAGATTTAATCACAACGAAGTTTTGAATCGACATAATTTTTACCGCTGCACTAATTCACCCCCTCTCTTAGTGCTGACTCTTTTCCTAACAGATGGTACCACCACCCAATCTGGGCGGTACCACCACCTGCAGTCTCTTGGAGACTGTGTCTGGACGGTACCACCGCCCAGACCGGTGGTACCACCACTTAACATAGTCTCGGAGATTGTGCCATGACGGTATCACCTCTTGGGTCATTGTTTGAGCCTTTTTATTGGGCCCAACACTGTTCATACATGGGCCCAACTGGCCCCTAATTGGGTTGGCCCAACTCTAATTCTAATTATGTGCTAATTACAAATTCTAAGACATTTACTATGCTAAACAAGTCCGTAAGTCTAGTTTCTTTCGACGAGCTTCCGACGATTTTCTCGACAATGTTCCAGTGGACTCCCATCAAGCTCCTGGACTTCACGACGATCTTCTTGGTGAGTTCTTACGAGCTTCTTTGGCAAGCTCTTGGACTTCTCGGTCAATTCTGGTAGAACTTCCGATGAATGTCCGGACTTCCGACGAACTCTCGAACTCCCAACGAAATCACGTCTTGACTCTAGGACTTCATTTTGCTTTATGCCTTCCTATTGTAGTTAATCCTGCACACATAAAACACACTTTCATCTAGACAATTATTACTAAGCATGAATCATGTTGTCCAGCATGTCATTGGTCCATCGATGCTTTGTCCGATTCTTCGGCGCATCGTTCTTTCTTGCGGCCTATTGCCCAATCATCCAGTTGACCTCCGCAACTCCGATATCCTTAGCACAATATCTGCTCTTCTTGACACGATGCCCGAAACCATGGCCCGAAGCCTTCTGCCTGTTAGGATTGGAGCGACACTAAGAGGGGGGGGGGGGGGTGGTGAATTAGTGCAGCGGATTAAAACTCATAAGTTTGAAAACGATTTCGTAAATGCGTAGAGATTTTGATTCAACAATGAATGACTTGTGAAAGTAGCTCGAGTAAAGTGGGAAGATGAAAACCGAAAGCTTGTTGCTATATAAATAACGGTTTCAGAAAAGTAAATACTCACACATTCAAGGAACACACCAATTTAAAGCGGTTCGGTCAAAATGACCTACATCCACTTATGAAGCCTTCTTCAATAAGGCTTCCAACTTCCATTAGTAAATCACTTTAAAGGGGAAGGACAAATACCCCTCTTACAACCTTTTACAAGTGGTTCACACTCTTACAAATTTTCAATGAGAAAGAAGGAGGTGAACACTCAAGCAATTGAAAACAAGACTTGCTAAAGACTTTGCTAAGGCTTTATCTCAATCTCTAACTTCTCAAAGGTTGTATTCTCTGCTGAGAATTGAGGGGTATTTATAGACCCTAAGAGGATTCAAATTTGGGCTCCAAATTTTGAATTCTCTTGGGTTCTCGATGCTGGCGGTGCCACCGCCTGTTAGTGGCGGTGCCATCGCCTATCAGTGGCGGTGCCACCGCCTGTCAATGTCTGACACTGATAGTGTATTGGCAGTGCTACCGCCCAGTCTACCATCGCCCAGTCCAGCGGTGCCACCACCGGACCTCTCGGGTGCTGGGTAGTGCCACCGCCTAGTCCGGCGATGCCACCGCCGGAACTCTTGGGTTCTGGGCGGTGCCACCGCCTAGACTATTTCAGCTCACTAGTTGGGCTCCAAACTTGGGCTAAACCAGTCCGAACTTGGGCCCAATTGGCCCCTAATCGGGTTATAGGATTAACCCTTACTCCTAACCCTAATTACATACAAACTACGAAATTAAGACATAGTCCTAAGCAAGTTTTTAACCAACAATGTCAAATTTCCTTCCGGCGAACTTCCGACGGACTTCCGATACACCCTCGGATTTCTTCCGGTGGACTCCCAGTAGGCTTTCGGTCTTGTGGCAAGTTCAATGAGTCTTTGGCAAGTAGCCGATCCTTCTCGGTGATCTCCGTGAACCTTCAACGATCTCTCCGGTGGACTTCCGAAAACTTTGGCAAGTCCCCGATTTCCTCTCGGTTGGTTCCGGCAGCACCTCCGACGAATCTTCAGACTCTCGAACACCCATCGAACTTGACTCCGGTAGACTTACTTTATGTTTTCAATCTATCTTAGTTAATCCTGCATAAGTAAAGCAAAACTTCGATCTAGACAATTACTCCTAAGCAATCAAGTTGTCCGGTATGTCATTGGTCCCTCGACGCTTCGTCCGATTCTTCGGCACATCGTCCTCTCTTGCGGCCTATTGCCCAATCGGCCAGTTGACTCTGCAAATCCGATATCCTTAGCGCAATACCCGCTCTTCTTGGCCCGATGCCCGAATCCATGGCCCGAAGCCTTCTGTCGATACGTCGACCGATCCACTGGCCCGATGTCCAATCTTCTGACATGTTCCTCCGGCACAACATGATTTTCCTGCTATAATTATCTCATCCTGATCGAAGTATCCTGCGTCACTCAAAAATATAGATTAAAATATAAACACATATTGATTGGTTTCATCATCAAAATTCGAGATTCAACAATCTCCCCCTTTTTGATGATGACAACCAATCGACGACGGAGTTAACCTTAACTCCCGGAGTTTAAACAAACTCCCCCTATCAATATACCATATTGATAGAAACTCTTGGATTCAAAAATCCAAGCAACATGTTATAATAAAATCATTACATATAATCAACATACTTCTCCCCCTTTGTCATCAACAAAAAAGAGAAGTACCACAATCAAGTGTTTGTGATATACAAGTTCAACTCATTGCATGAAAAACATAATATCTATTTTTATCATCATGCAAGTTGTAAGCTTGAAAATTTAGCAAGTGTTACATCGTGCTTAGAACATTCAAGCTATCAAGTTGTAGATATGAAAGTTTTACAACATACAAGCTAACAAATTTAAAGATGTGTAAGTTGGCATATTTGCTTTTCTTTAAGATGTGCAAGATAGCATTTCTTTGTAATGTTCAAGATAACAAGTTCTACATCATGCTAGCTAGCAAATTAGAGATGTTCAAGAATGCAACACTTGCTTCTTGAAATATGCAAGTTGCAAGCTAGCAAATTTTTGCTTCATTTGCAATGTTTGAGATAGCAATTTTACTTCCATTGCAAAGTGCAAGCTAGCATGTTTTATATCTTGAGATAGGCAAGATTGCACTTTTGGTATGCAAATTTATAGTATGCAAGATATCAACTTTTACACATAAAAAGTTAGCAAAAAGATGTTCAAGATGGACTATTTTTCCTCTTTTCGAAATGTGTAACTTGGCACATATTGCTTCTTTTGAGATTTACAAGATAGCACTTTTGCTTCTTCTTGAAGTATGCAAGCTAGCTAGCAAGCTAGCAAAATTTGCTCCCCCTATGTCATTGTCAAATAGAAGGGAATAACAATACAATCATGTAATTCATTTCCCTTTACTATAATCTTCAAATCATGACAAAGGTAAATAACAAAGATGAAAAATGAATGTCAAAAGATATATATCATTTTTGACAAATTTCTTCTTTTGTAAATAGAAAGCATGATAGGAAACAATCTTGATTCAAAGAGAAAACTCAAGTTATAAATTATCAAGATGTCAAGCAACATATCATGGTTTACAAGAACAAGTTTCTTGTTAGTTAATAGCAAAAAGAATTGTAGGAGAACAAAATCTCAATTCATACAAATAAAATCTTATGATTCATATAGAAGATCTCCTCTTTTATAAAACGAGAGAATCATGATGAAGAATCTTGATTTATATAAAGTTTCAAAACATAATTATCAAGATCATGAATACTAAAAGACCATGAAACATTTCGATGAATCTCCTTTTAAATAGAAAATAATCTTGATTCATTCAATAGAAAATTCAAATTATAATTGTGAGAAATCAACATCATGATTTCAATAAAACCATTAAATTCAAATCATTTTCATAATCTATGAGATTCATAAAAATAATACAAATGGATTCATCAAAATCAACAAGATAGAGAAAAATAATTTTCAAGAAAAATGTTCTTCTCTTTTAGTTGTTTTAATTCATGTGATTTATTTCATTCAAGCATGTCCTTTTTATTTATGTCAAATAAAAACATGTATCGAGATTTATTACGACAAGGATCAATAAGGCACTTTCATTATGGTAAAAATCGATAATCCATAAATCACAAGATTCATCATGCATAATTTTGAAAATCTCATGCATAGAACAAAATCATCAATCATGATAAAACATTTATCATTTAAAGCATTCATGATACACATCATATGCAATACATCACATACATTATCATAATAAAAAACATAAGTATTGCATGCATCATTTCAAATCATAAATATTTCAAATCATGATGGTATTAATTTGTCAAATTGCATCCTACCATGCATGATCATAACTTTTCATTTATATGCATTAAAATAATATCAAGAGTATTTCATGCATAATTTTATATCACCACATAAGGAATATCAAGAAGAAAATAATTGGGTGATGAGATAAATATTTCATGAATACAAGGAATTGCATAAAAATAATATCATGAAGGATTGGAACATGTGAATACCAAAAGGCATGATTTCTTTTTAAAAAACCTACTCATAAATAATCAAAAGAAAATCTTAGGAGATCAATTAATAAAAAAATCTTGATTCATAATAAATCTTAATTTGTAAATATCACGGAATCAAGATCATGATTTTGGATAAAACTCACTCAAATTCAAATCGTCCAAATCATCAAAATGTCAACATTTCTTTCAAGAGATTCAAAATGGCATAAATAATTTTATTGGTCTCTTAGGTAGAAATCAATAAGATAGAGAAAAAGAAAATTTTTAATAAAAAATTCTTTCCTCCTTTTGTTTCAACTTATTGATTGATTCCATATATGCATGTCCTTTTCTTTCAAATCCATGTATCATCATTTAAAACGGAAAGATAAAAAATCATCAAGATAAAAAAAATACAACACATAATTCAAAAAAATAATTTCAACTCATTACTTCAAGTCAAACATGATTTGAAACTTCAACTCATTACTTTAATCAAAATCGAATAACTTCAAGACCAATAAATCATCATGTATAATAATCATCAAGCCAAAGAAATTATTAAACATAAAGCATATTCATCAATGATAGTTTCATTAGGCATAAGATATTTTCAACCAAAATCATTTTGTTATTTGTTGTAGTCATGCATTTTTCTTTTTAGATTAATCTATCTTTTTATGCTTAGTTTTCCATACAAAAGCCATGCATCATCATTAAGCATGATGTTAAATTTCTTAATATTTTCATTAAGACATCAAGCATGGTTTCAATCAAAATCGAAAATCATCAAGATACACATTTTTTCTTCTTAAGAAAAACATACATATGATCATTAGATTTAAATCTAATACTTTATTCCATTAACATAAAACATGTAATTTTCAAGAAAAATGATTATTCAAAAAGAAATAAAATGCATCATGGAAAATATCAAGTAATTTCAAAATAAATTAAGGAGGTTTCGATTACCTCATCATTGAATGCCGTTGAAGCATAGTTTGCCACCTCGCCTTTCTTGATTTTCTCCTCATCTTCGGAGGAGCTTGATTCATCCCAATTTTTATTCTTCTTCTTGCGTTCAAAGCAAATAGTTTTGTTCTTTAATTTTTGTTTCATTTGTAGTTTAAGTTCACCATCACTTGAGCTTATGCTCGAGTGGTCTTCATGTGTTCTATGTCCTAAATCCTTCTTGTCATTTGGAATATTATTCTTGAGTTCCCTTTTTGTCACATTGTTCATTTCGTAGGTCATTAAAGACCCAATTAGTTCTTCGAGTGAAAATGTTTTAAGATCCTTGGCCTCTTGAATGGCCATAACTTTTGGATCCCAACTCTTTGGAAGGGATCTTAAAATTTTAATTACTAGTTCAAAGCTAGAAAAATCTTTACTAAGAGCTTTAAGTCCATCGATGACATTGTTAGGACTCTAGCTAGGAGAGTCCTAATTGAGAGGGATATTTATGTAAAACCTACCTAAGCCGACCCCTATTAAAGAGGTGAAGAGGTCGGTTAGGGTTAGGAGGTTGTTTCTTAGAGATGAATTAGGAGTTGTAAAGGAATAACAGTCTTGAGTAGAAGTCCTATTAGGAGTTGGTTAGAAGTAGGAGTCCTATTAGGAGTTAGGGTTTAGAAACCCTATAAATAGCCATGTATTCCTCCTCTTTTGATATGCAATAGATGAATCTTTTCTGCAGCCTTTGAGCAGCAACTTGGAGGGAAGAACCCCTATAGAGTTCCAAGGAGGCTGATCCCCTAAAGAGATCAACCCCAAGTTTAGAATCTGCAAGGGTTCTAACACCTGGTATTAGAGCAGCGTTCTTGGCATCTCGCTGCCCTTCCATAGCCATCCATTAACCCTCTACAACTGCCCAAAGCAATTCCCACAATTGCTTAAGAGATCGTTGCCAAATTCCGCCGTCATCTCCACCACCACGGATCATCCTTTGATCTCCCCGTGAATTGCAACAGGTTCTGGTTTCTACCTTACTGCTACTACAATTTAGTTATCCTTATTTGAAAATTCCAAAAAAATTATTCCTATATTGCTGCATAAACTTTTCGTCATAAAGTTTTCATCTCTACGACGAAAGGTACATTGTAGAATTCCAACCGTATAGCACCGTCTGTTTGATCTTGCTACTGTATTTTTTCTATCCAAATCTCTACGAAATTTTTATGACATCTTTGACATTTCCTAACAGTAGATTTCCTTTGGTTTTGTCAAAAAATTCTCAATATAAACTATTGATATTTTACGTCTAATCTGCTATACTTGAAAATCTGCACTGTAAAATTTCTGCCGCATAGCACTGTTTGTTTGATCTTGATACTACGTTGTTTCTATCCAAATCTCTACTAAATTTTTATGATAGCTTTGAAACTTCCTAACAGTAGAATTCCCTTTAGTTTCATTAAAAAATTCTCAGTATAAACCACTAATCTTTTACATCCAATCTGCTATACTTAAAAATCTGTGCTGCAGAAAATTTCAGCCACATATTGTTGCCTTAACCCATCTATTTGTAATCTTTTTTGAATGAAATTTCTTATACACTTCATAGATCATCTTGGCTTACATCTATGGTTGATCTATTAAGAAATTCATCTCTAAAAATGATTTTGGGTTGCTGCAAATTTTCGTCGTAACCCGCTGAAATTTCTCGATGAGAATTCTGCAATCGCAACTTGCACCAATTTCTTTGCTATTATACTACCGAAATTTTCTTAATTAAATTAGATATCCTTGCTGTCAAATAAACTGTGATTTTGCTATCAATTCCCTCCTCAATTCTCTCAAGTTTTTGGTGGAAATTACGTCGAGAAACCGTTGTTTCTTCGACGACAATTCTACTCTTACAAGATAGCACATACTTGCTGCAACTTCCACTTATTTCTATCAAACCTTTGCTACCATCTACCATAGATCTAAAACTTTCATCTATAGCCCTAAAACTTCACTAAACCACACCCTCAAACTGCACCCAAAATAGCCACAAAATAAGCCTAAACCGTAGCCTACATCCACCGATCTACCAACCCTTTCGACCATCACCTCTCTCAACCAATACATGCCTTTAACCCAACAATAAAAGAGAGATCTTAACATCACAGATTTGGCGGCATATACTATGGCAACTGAGGTGGTAATCAATGCTAAATTCGAAGCCTTCGAGGCGCGAATGGAGGATAAGATTCGGACGCTCTTTACCGAACTCAGATTGAGTCGACCACTAAGCCCGAAGAAATCACATCAGGGAGAGAGCTTTGCCCAATCACACCAAGCCCAAAGATATGACTTCCAAGAGAGGGGAAGCTCTATGATCAACTCCAACTATCCATGCATGAGAGTGGACTTCCCTAGATGGGAAGAAGGAGACCCGATTGGTTGGATCTCGCGCGCGGAGCGATATTTTCGGTACCATAAAACCGTGGATGCATCTATGGTGAAAATTGCAGCTATACATCTTGAAGGGGATGCTATACAGTGGTTTGACTGGTTTGAACATACTTATGGAGTCCTTTCATGGTGACAATTCAAAGAAGGACTGCTGATCCGCTTCAAACCAACCGATTACGAGAATATTGACGGACAACTAGCAAAGATCCGACAAACCTCTACCATTTAGGAGCACTAAACCAGGTTTGAAAGGTTATCTAATCAAACTCATAATTGGTCTCAAAAATAACTATTGAGAACCTTCATTGAGGGCTTGAAACCGGAGATCCGAGGAGAAGTTAAAGCGTGAACCATATATGCTTATGGCAGTCATCTCTTTCGCACGACATCAAGAGGAGCAATTGAAACATGAAGCTCAGAGGACTAGGGTCACTCCTCAACCAGTAATATTGAAGCCCTCAGCCCCCCCTACAATCGACCAAGTCCCTACACCAAAGAGGTTAACAAGAGAAGATCTTCGGGAGCGATGTGCGAAGGGGTTATGTTGGCATTGTGACGAGCCGTGGAGCCATGAGCATCGCTGTAGTAAAGAGAGACTTCTTATGATTGAACCAATAAAAGAAGAGGTCATTGAACATCCAGAAGAGAGCCTTGAATATGAAGAAGAAGATGTAGAAGAAGAGCCACAACCGACTGAAGTTACGGTACATACACTAGCCGGCTACTCAAACCCACAAACGATGAAAGTTGGAGGCCTTCTCAAACAACAATCGATCACTGTTCTCATCGACACGGGCAGTACTAATAACTTTCTAAATAGTAAGGTTACTATCTAGATGGCCTTACCTATCGAGAATTGCAATAGGTTTGATGTTAAGGTCGCCGATGGATGGATTTTGAAGTATGATCGTAGGCGCCCGCAAGTGAAACTGTTGCTGATCATGAGGCTTTACCAAGAGATAATTGCATATTTCTTCCTTCTCCCTCTTGATGATCATGAGACCATGCTCATAATTAAATGGTTGACGACATTAGGTGATATTTCTTGGAATTTTATGCAACTAATTATGAAATTTTACAGTAAGGAGAAACAAGTGATACTGAACGGGAAACGTGGGGGAGACGTAACGACGATTTACACACAACAAATGGAGAATGTTTTGCATAAAGCATGCAGCAGATTTTTGGTATAACTTGAGCAGCAAACTAAGGGAGAGCCAATAGAATTTGAAGATCCAAACCTACTTCCTTTGCTTGCTGAATTTTCAGATATATTTGATGAACCGTACAACCTACCTCTTACCCATCGGCATGATCATTATATAACGATTCTTTCAGGCAAACCTCCAGCAAATACTCGGCCATATCAATATCTACATATCCAGAAGGATGAAATAGAAAGGATTGTAAAAGAGATGCTCAAAACAGGAGTTATTCGGCCAAGTTGCAACCTCTACTCTTCACCGGTGCTACTTGTACGCAAGAAGGACGAAACATGACAAATATGCGTTGATTACCGAGCTCTCAATGGCATAACCATCAAGGACAAATACCTTATTCCAATAGTAGATGAATTGCTAGATGAAAGGGAGCACAAATCTTCACAAAGCTGGACCTTTGATCCGGGTATCATCAAATATGAGTGTGCGAAGAAGATATATCAAAAACCACCTTTTGAATACACAACAACCACTACGAATTTTTGCTTTCTTCAATAGAAGGTGGAATATCTTGGGCATATCATATCAGAGGAAGGTGTGATAGTGGACCTCTTCAAAATTGAAGCAATGCAAAACTGGCCTACCCCGAGGAACATAAAATTGCTACATGGCTTTCTGGGTTTAACAGGCTACTATCGTAAGTTCGTGAAAAACTATGGAAAGATTAATGCACCACTTACTTTCTTACTAGAAAAAGATGTCTTCCAATGGTTAGACAGAGCCTCCGCTGCCTTCGATAAACTTAAGGCAGCCATGACGACGACGCCGGTGTTAACACTACCAGATTTCAACCAACCCATCATTATTGAGGCCGACGCATCTGGAGTCGGAATTAGAGTCATTCTTATGTAAGATGGTCGACCACTCGCATATACTAGTAAGGCATTATCTCCCTTCCATCAAAATAAGTCAACATATGATAAGGAGATGCTCGCCATTGTGCACGCAGCAACGAGGTGGAGACCCTACTTGATTGGTCGACGATTTCAAATTAAAACCGACCATAAAAGCCTCAAGTACTTTTTAGAGCAAAAGATATCATCCCCTGAGCAACAAAAATGGGTAACAAAACTTCTTGGATTTGATTATGAAATAACTTACAAAAAGGGGAAAGAGAATGTTCTTGCAGATGCGCTTTCGTAACTACCCGAGCAAGCTGAAGTTTCGGTCATTTCACTTCCGACCAGTGACTTCCTTGAGGATATTAAGATGGAATGGCAGGAAGATTTAGAGACTAGTAAGATTATAAAAAAATTGGAGGAAGCACCAAACTCCGTGGCTCATTACAATTGGGACTCAAAAGAATTACGCTATAAGGGACGCATTGTGCTTATGATAAATTCTACTTGCATCGTCACGAGCAGATTTTGGACAAAGTTATTCCATATGCAGGGTACTAAATTGAAAAGGAGTACGACATATCACCCACAAATCAATGGCCAAACAAAAGTTGTAAATAGGTGCTTGGAGACAACCCAAAGTCACCCACCAAATATGACTATCCAAGGAGAACTCCAGACCCAACCAAGTGCCATTATTGATCGACGGATCGTGACTCGACGACGATGACCCACTACTAAAGTGCTAATATAGTGGGTGAACCTACCAACAGAAGATGCCACTTGGGAGATCTATGACGACTTGAAGATTAAATTCCCAAAATTCATGAATCATCAGCCTTGTGAACAAGATTGATTTGAAGAGGGCGGGTCTGTTAGGACTCTAGCTAGGAGAGTCCTAATTGAGAGGGACATTCATGTAAAACCTACCTAAGCCGACCCCTATTAAAGAGGTGAAGAGGCCGGCTAGGGTTAGGAGGTTGTTTCTTAGAGATGAATTAGGAGTTGTAAAGGAATAGGAGTCTTGAGTAGAAGTCCTATTAGGAGTTGGTTAGAAGTAGGAGTCTTGAGTAGGAGTCCTATTAGGAGTTAGGGTTTAGAAACCCTATAGATAGCCATGTATTTCTCATCTTTTGATAAGCAATAGATAAATCTTTTCTGCAGCCTTTGAGCAGCAACTTGGAGGGAGGAACCCCTATAGAGTTCCAAGGAGGCCGATCCTCTAAAGAGATCAACCCCAAGTTTAGAATCTGCAAGGGTTCTAACAGACATCCGTGAAACGGGTGTACATTGTTGAATCTCGGATTTTGATGATGAAATCAATTGATGGGTTAATTGATCTAATCCATATTATTGAGTTAAGTGTGCAGGATTAACTACGATAACCAGAAAACACAAAGCAAGAATACCGGAGTCAAGATCGATGGACGTTTAAGAGTCCGAAGAATCGTCGGAGATGCTACCGGAACCAACCGAGAAGAAATCGGGAACCTATCGGAATTTTCGGAAGTTCGCCGAAGAGATCGTCGGAGGTTCATGGAGATCACCGAGAAGGCTCGGCTACTCATTAAAGTCATCACAAGATCGGAAGCTTGATGGGAGTCCGTCGGAAGAAGTTCGTCGGAAAGCTCGCCGAAACAAGACTCGACGTTCGCGGTTGAAAGCTTGCTTAGGATGTGTTTTTGTTATGTAGTTCACTTGTAATTAGGATTAGGATTAAGAGATAATCCTATATCCTGGTTAGGGGCCAACTGGGCCCAAAGTCGGATATGGTTTGGGCTAAAATTAAGCCAAACCAGTGAAATCGGAGAGCCAGGCGGTGGCACCGCCTGGCTGGGCGGTAGCACCGCCCAGCACCCGAGAGCTGGGCGGTGACACCTCCTGGGCTAGGCGGTTGCACCTCCCAGCACCCGAACGCTGGACGGTGGCACCGCTTGGCTGGGCGGTGGCACCGCCAGCATCGGGAACCCAAAGAGAATTCAAATTTTGGAGCCCAAAATTTGAATCCTCTTGAGGCCTATAAATACCCCTTAAATCTCAGCTGAGATTACAACTTTTGAGAAGCATTTTGATTGAGAGAAAAGTCTTAGAAAGTCTTAGCAAGTATTGTTTTCAATTTGCTAGAGAGTTCTCCTCGTTCTTTCTTATTGAAAATTTGTAAGAGGTTGAGCTGCTTGTAAAAGGTTGTAAGAGAGGTATTTACCCTTCCATTTTAAGAGATTTGCTAGTGGAAGGTGGGAGCCTCATCGAAGAGGGGCCTCGCAAGTGGATGTAGGTCATTTGACCAAACCACTCTAAAATCGACGTAATCTCTGGTTTGCATTTCATTATTGCTGTTTACATTACTGCAAACCTTCTTACATGCTTTAGTTCCTTATTACCTTTGCTGCGTAACTTCAAGAATACGCTTTCAAGTTAAGTCTTTCAAGTTTCGTTCTTATCATATGAAAGATTTTTCTAAAACCGAAGTTTTAATCCGCTGCACTAATTCACCCCCCCCTCTTAGTGCCGCTCCGATCCTAACAAGTGGTATCAGAGCAAGGTTATCTCTCATATTTGGTTTAATACCCAAGAGAGATGGCTTACTCCGGCATGTAAGAGGGCCACTCTATTGCACGACCACCTTTGTTTAATGGGTCAGATTACACATATTGGAAGACTCGCATGAGGATCTTCCTCATTTCTATGGACTTTGAGCTTTGGTCTATTGTTGAAAACGGATTTCAAAAATCTTCTCTTCCGATGAGCGAATGGAATGAATCGGAGAAGAAGGTTTTTGCTTTAAATGCAAAGGCTATGAATGCCTTGTTTTGTGCACTAGACAAAAATGAATTTAATCATGTTTCAATTTGTGATTCGGCCTTTGATATTTGGAGAACTCTTGAGGTCACTCATGAAGGCACTAGCCGAGTGAAAGAGTCCAAAATCAACATCCTTGTGCACTCTTACGAACTTTTCCGAATAAAACCAAGTGAGTCCATCGGAGACATGTACACCCGGTTTACGGATGTCATCAATGGACTCAAAGCTCTTGGTAAAGATTTTACTAACTTTGAACTAGTAACTAAAATCTTAAGATCTCTCCCTAAAAGTTGGGATCCAAAAGTTACGGCCATTCAAGAGGCCAAAGACCTTAAAGCATTCCCTCTTGAAGAACTCATTGGGTCTCTAATGACCTACGAAATGACATGTCAAGCTCATGACGAGCTCGAGAACCCCCTTCCAAAGAATAGGAAGGATATGTCACTCAAATCACAAGAAGACCACTTGAAAGGAACATCAAGTGATGAGGACAGTGACAATGACATTGCACTTTTGACTAAAAAATTTAAGAAATACTTAAGAAAGAACAAATTTAAAAATAATACAAAAAACAAATTTGAACAAAAGAAGGACCAAGTGATTTGCTATGAATGCAAAAAACCGGGACACTACAAGAACGATTGTCCTCAAGCCAAAAAGAGAACATCAAAGAAGAAGGCGCTCAAGGCAACGTGGGATGATTCAAGCGCGTCCGAAGAAGAGGAGTCCAACACCGAGCAAGTTGCTCATTACGCGCTAATGGCTTTAGGAGAAGAGGTATGTGATTTATTTAATGAAGATTTATCTTTTGAAGAACTCTCTATCGCTTTTCATGAATTATTTGATGAATGTAGAATTGTTAGCAAGAAGTTAAGTATCTTAAAGAAAGAGCATGCTTTGCTACAAGATAAGTTTGAGAATCTTCAAACTCCTCCATGCTCTAAGTGTGAGCATTTAGAAGCAATAAAAAATGAAAATTTGCTTCTTAAAGAAACCTTAAACAAGTTTAAGGTTGGTAGCAAAGGATTAGATATGATCCTTGCACACAAGGGTCACATCGCAAATAGAAATGGAATTGGATTTGTAAAAGGATTACATCAAAATCCTACCACTTTCATAAAAGGACCTACATTACATGTTTCCTCTTATATGAAATGCAACTTCTGTTGCAAATCCGGACATATTGCCTACAAATGTCCATTTAGGAAAATTAGTTCACAAAAATTAATATGGGTTCCTAAAGGAACTATAAAGGATTCAATAATAAATAACAAAATTAGTGGGTCAATTTTTGAGGCACCCAAAATCAAATGGGTACCTAAAAATCATCCTCTTTTGTAGACAAACCCACAAGCTAGGAGCAAGAGATAGTATCTCGATAGTGGATGCTCAAGACATATGATTGGAGATCCATCTCATTTCTCTATGCTCACTAGCAAAGAAGAAGAGTACGTCACCTTCGGAGACAACAACAAAGGCAAAATCATTGGCAAGGGAACTATTGGTAATAAATTTAGTTTTTCCATTGATGATGTTTTACTAGTTGATGGATTGAAACACAATCTCTTAAGTATTAGTCAACTATGCAATAAAGGTTATATCGTTAGATTTGAATCAAATATGTGCATTATTGAAAAACCAAATCATAATATGATTATGATTGCTTTAAAACAAAATAATGTCTATACCATCAATCTTGATGAACTAGGTAATGAAATGTGTTTCTCCGCCGTAAATGATGATGCTTGGCTTTGGCATAGGAGATTAGGTCATGCAAGCATGAAAACTATATCTAAAATCTCATCTCAAGAATTAGTACGAGGGATTCCGAATATGAAGTTTATTAAGGATAAGGTATGCGATGCATGTCAACTAGGCAAACAAATAAAAACAAGCTTCAAACCAAAAAATCAAATTAGCACCACTAGACCATTACAATTGATCCATTTGGACTTATTTGGACCAATTGATACAACAAGTCTAGGTGGAAGCAAATATGCTTTTGTGATTGTGGATGACTACTCTAGATACACTTGGACTTATTTCTTAGCTCACAAAAGTGATTGCTTCAAGTGTTTCTCTAAGTTTTGTAAACTCACTCAAAACGAAAAAGGCTTCATGATTTCATCAATTTGGAGTGATCACGGTGGTGAATTCCAAAACCGTGACTTTCAAAATTTTTACGAAGTTAATGGGTACAATCATAACTTCTCAACTCCAAGAAATCCTCAACAAAATGGAGTAGTTGAAAGGAAAAATAGAAACCTACAAGAAATGACAAGAACTATGTTAAATGAACATAGTTTACCCAAATATTTTTGGGCCGAAGCCGTAAATACGGCTTGTTACATCATGAATAGGGTCTTAATAAGACCATCTCTATCAAAAACTCCCTATGAATTATGAAATAACAAAAAATCAAATATTTCTTATTTTAAAGTTTTTGGTTGTAAATGCTTCATTTTAAATGAAAAGGATGCCCTAGGTAAATTTGATGCTAAATCCGATGAAGGCATTTTTCTTGGTTACTCCTCTGTTTCTAAGGCCTTTCGTGTCTTTAACAAAAGGACCTTAGTAATAGAAGAGTCTATTCATGTAGTTTTTAATGAAATGTCTGATTTAAAGAAAAATGATTTTGATGATGATCTTGGTTTTGATAATTTGAATTTAAACGAACCCCCTCCTCAAAATAGCCATTTGAATGCATCTTCTTCCGAAATTTCTTTACCCAAAGAATGGAAGTATGTAGATGCTCATCCAAAGGAGCTAATTATAGGAGATATAACAAAAGGGGTTCAAACTCATTCTTCTTTCAAGAATTTTTGTGCTAACGCCGCTTTCCTTTCTCAAATTGAACCTAAATGCATTGACGAAGCCTTAAAAGATGATTTTTGGGTCATTGCAATGCAAGAAGAATTGAACCAATTTGAGAGGAATGAGGTATGGAAGCTTGTTCCTAGACCAAGTGACCACTTAGTCATAGGTACTAAGTGGGTCTTTAGAAACAAGCAAGACGAAAATGGTATCGTGGTTAGAAACAAGGCTAGATTAGTGGCCAAAGGTTTCAACCAAGAAGAAGGTATCGATTACGAAGAAACCTTCGCTCCCTGGCTAGATTAGAAGCCATAAGGATGCTCCTTGCCTATGCTAGTAATAATAATTTTAAACTATTTCAAATGGATGTCAAAAGTGCTTTCTTGAATGGTTTTATTTTCGAAGAAGTATATGTCGAACAACCTCCCGGATTTGAAAATTCTCTTCTTCCTAATCATGTATTCAAATTGACTAAAGCTCTCTATGGCTTGAAACAAGCTCCTAGAGCTTGGTATGAAAGGCTTAGTTCCTTTCTTATTTTAAATAATTTTACCAAAGGCAAGGTTGATACTACATTGTTTATTAAACATTTTGAAAATAATTTTCTTATTGTGCAAATTTATGTTGACGATATTATTTTTGGCTCTTCGGATGAATCACTATGTGAATCATTTGCCAAATGTATGAGTCATGAATTTGAAATGAGTTTAATGGGTGAATTAACTTTCTTTTTAGGATTACAAATCAAACAACTTAGTGATGGTATATTTCTTAACCAATCCAAATATACATTAGAATTGTTAAAACGATTTAACATGGATAATTCAAAAGCAATAAACACCCTTATGAGTACTGCGACTAAGTTAGATATGGATGAAAATAGTGAAAATTTCGATCAAAAAACATATAGGGGAATGATAGGTAGTCTACTCTACCTCACCGCGACTAGACCAGATATTATGTTTAGTGTAGGACTTTGCACTAGGTTTCAATCTAATCCTAAATTATCTCATCTAAAGAGTGTTAAAAGAATATTTAGGTATCTTAAAGGAACTCCAAATTTAGGATTGTGGTATCCAAAATCTAAAAAATTCGATCTAATAGCTTATGCAGATGCCGATTTTGGCGGATGCAGGATAGATAGAAAAAGTACATCCGGAACATGCCAATTTTTAGGACATGCACTTGTTTCTTGGACTTCCAAGAAACAAAATTCAGTTGCACTATCTACGGCAGAAGCCGAATACATTGCTGCAAGTGCATGTTGTGCACAAGTCATTTGGATGAAAAATACATTAGAAGACTATGGAATTCACTTTAAAAACATTCCCATAAAATGTGATAATACTAGTGCCATATGTCTTACTAAAAATCCAATTCAGCACTCTAGAACTAAGCACATCGACGTTAGGCATCATTTCATACGCGATCATGTCCTTAACAATGATGTTGTTCTAGAATTCATTGACACAAAGCATCAATTAGCAGATATATTTACAAAAGCTTTGAACAAAGATCAATTTGAATTCATTAGAAGGGAATTAGGCATGTTAAATTGTCCCTAAAATGAGCTTCACGAAAAATGACTCGTCCTTTTCCTTTCTTTTGTGGATTTGATTTCTTCCTTCTTCTTCAATTCAAAATGATCCATTAAAGTATAACTTATGATCTTGAGGGAAAAAGCTAAACAAAAGGGAGGAAGAAAATTTTTTTTCTTTCCTCCGCGAGATGCCAGCGGTGGCACCGCCAGATCCGGCGGTTGCACTGCCTGGCGCTCGGGCGCCAAGCGCTGACACCGCTCGGTTTGGCGGTGGCACCGACCGAGCGACCCTTATTAACCCGAGGGGTTAGGGCCGGCGGTGACACCGCCCTCAACCCAAAAAAAAGGCTCTCAAAACCCTCTCCCATTCCCTCTAAACCTCATTCTAACTCTTAGAAGCATTGGAGAAGGATTCTTGGTGGTCCAAGCTTTCCATCTCTCAACATAATCTCCACAAGGTAACACTTGAAATCCCTCTTTTTGGTATCCCATTCCCTCTTTTCTTTCCTCTTTCCCTTGCTTATTTTTCACAAATTTCATCATCATCTTGTCTAGATAATGGCTCCCAAGAGATCAAAAGGAAAAAGGATTGAAGGAGATTCATTTGACCATGATCTTTTAAGATCAAAAGAGGTAGCCCTTAGCTTTCCAAAATTTGAAACACGATGTATCCATAAGGGAAAATACGTTGATCTGGATGAACTAGAGGACTTAGAACCCATTAGGTGGTTTGCACACCTAGAAGCTCTACCTCTACTACAAATAGATGAACCAATCTATCCGCGATTAGTTAGATTATTCTATGCCAACCTATATGAGGACAACGATAGCCTAAGCATTTACCTTCTAGGAACACCCATTAGAATATTTGACAGCACTATTTGTGAGCTAATTGGCATAACTGAAAAAGATAGGGGATGCTATTTTAAAGGTAAATGGGACGTCAACACAATAGGAGCAACCTATACCGAAGCCGTAGAAACAATTTTTGCAAATCCAAACCTTGACTTCCTACCCAAGAGCTGTGAACACTTACTGCCTTTCAACTCTAAAATTCTTCATCACATTATCACAAGCATCATATTCCCCAAACAATTTCATCTTGATGAAATAAGTCAAATAGAGATAGGAACCATGTATTGGATTATGACCGGTCAGCATAATTGTTTTGGGTACTTAATTCGCCAACACATGCAGGATATTATGGCTAAAGATACTATATTGCCATATGGGAGGTTAATCACTAGATTTCTTCATGCCTATAACATTTGCATTCCACCCGATGAAGAATCTATTCAAAATGATCGATATAACATAATAAATAAAAACCTACTGAAAAGACTTAGGTGCACTTTTAGCAATGGCATATGGGTTAGGCAGTCTAGAAGGATGGATCCAATTCCTCAACTAATAGAACACCCTGAAACACCAATTCTTATGGGAAATGAATCTCCTCCTCCTAGTCCCTTTGGCACAGCACCTTCAGCTCCTGTTCCCTCCTCTGAAGATCTCATTATGGCGGAACTGTCTCAGATCAAATCTCAGCAAGTACAAATTCAGAATCAACAAGTTGAAATTTTGAAGACACTACGACAAATGAATGAAAAAATAGATATCCTGTATCAGCACTGTGGATTACCTCCTAAGGATTAAACTGATGTATCTTTTTATTCTGTTCTGTTTGCTTTTAACAATAAGTTCAAAGTTTGTCATCGATTGAACGATAACTGATCCTTCCTTTTAGATAACTACTGTTTTGATCTGCATAAATGATGATGTCTTTTGGATAAACTATTTCTGGCAAATTTGAATGATGAACTTTGGTTCCTATTAAATGCTAAACCTTTTTTCTATGATCATAAATTAGCTAGCTTGTCTCTTTTTGTTGATGACAAAGGGGGAGAAATGATGACTAAGTGATGACTTACACCATAACAATAGCATGACTTATATGAATTACAAAAACTTGTGTGATATGAATGTCTCATATGCCTTGCAAAATCCTTGAAAATATCGCAAGATTGATTGATCATATTGAAGGCATGCCTTACATTTACATCATGAAATTCATATTGAAAATCTTTATCTTCTATCGTAGTAAAAATTATCTCTTATCATGATTTTTATCGAAGTTTTGTATTTACTATTGCTTAATGAGAATGACGATAAGTTCTACGGTTAGAACTTATCGGTTTATGCTTGAATTCTATGGATGGAATTCAAGTGTTTTCATCTTCTCATAATATGGCATATAGATAGGGGGAGTTATGTTTAACTCCGTCATCAATTGATTGTCATCATCAAAAAGGGGGAGATTGTTGAATCTCGGATTTTGATGATGAAATCAATTGATGGGTTAATTGATCTAATCCATATTATTGATTTAAGTGTGCAGGATTAACTACGATAACCAGAAAATACAAAGCAAGAATACCGGAGTCAAGATCGATGGACGTTTAAGAGTCCGAAGAATCGTCGGAGATGCTGCCGGAACCAACCGAGAAGAAATCGGGAACCTATCGGAATTTTCGGAAGTTCGCCGAAGAGATCGTCGGAGGTTCACGGAGATCACCGAGAAGGCTCGGCTACTCATTAAAGTCATCACAAGATCGGAAGCTTGATGGGAGTCCGTCGGAAGAAGTTCGTCGGAAAGCTCGCCGAAACAAGACTCGACGTTCGCGGTTGAAAGCTTGCTTAGGATGTGTTTTTGTTATGTAGTTCACTTGTAATTAGGATTAGGATTAAGAGATAATCCTATATCCTGGTTAGGGGCCAACTGGGCCCAAAGTCGGATATGGTTTGAGCTAAAATTAAGCCAAACCAGTGAAATCGGAGAGCCAGGCGGTGGCACCGCCTAGCTGGGCGGTAGCATTGCCCAGCACCCGAGAGCTGGGCAGTGACACCTCCTGGGCTAGGCGATTGCACCTCCCAGCACCCGAACGCTGGACGGTGGCACCGCTTGGCTGGGCGGTGGCACCGCCAGCATCGGGAACCCAAAGAGAATTCAAATTTTGGAGCCCAAAATTTGAATCCTCTTGAGGCCTATAAATACCCCTTAAATCTCAGCTGAGATTACAACTTTTGAGAAGCATTTTGATTGAGAGAAAAGTCTTAGAAAGTCTTAGTAAGTCTTGTTTTCAATTTGCTAGAGAGTTCTCCTCCTTCTTTCTTATTGAAAATTTGTAAGAGGTTGAGCTATTTGTAAAAGGTTGTAAGAGGGGGTATTTACCCTTCCATTTCAAGAGATTTGCTAGTGGAAGGTGGGAGCCTCATCGAAGAGGGGCCTCGCAAGTGGATGTAGGTCATTTGACCTAACCACTCTAAAATCGGCGTAATCTCTGGTTTACATTTCATTATTGCTGTTTACATTACTGTAAACCTTCTTACATGCTTTAGTTCCTTATTACCTTTGCTGCGCAACTTCAAGAATACGCTTTCAAGTTAAGTCTTTCAAGTTCCGTTCTTATCATACGAAAGATTTTTCTAAAACCGAAGTTTTAATCCGCTGCACTAATTCACCCCCCCCTCTTAGTGCCGCTCCGATCCTAACATACATATCTCCGATGGACTCACTTGGTTTCATCCGGAAAAGTTCATAAGAATGCACAAGAATATTGATTTTGGACTCTTTCAATCGGCTAGTGCCTTCATGAGTGACCTCAAGAGTTCTCCAAATATCAAAAGCCGAATCACAATTCGAAACACGATTAAATTTATTTTTGTCAAGTGCACAATATAAGGCATTCATAGCTTTTGCATTTAGAGAAAACATCTTCTTCTCTAAATCATTCCAATGGTTCAATCCATAGAGAGCTTTAGTCAATTTAAACACATGATTAGAGAATTTATCATTCTTAAATCTGGGAGGTTGTTCAACATAAACTTATTCGAAAATAAAGCCATTAAGAAAAGCACTTTTAACATCCATTTGAAATAACTTAAAATTATTACTACTAGCATAGGCAAGGAGCATCCTTATGGCTTCTAATCGTACCATAGGAGTGAAGGTTTCTTCATAATTGATACCCTTGACCACTAATCTAGCCTTATTTTCTAACCACAATACCAAATTCATCTTGCTTATTTCTAAAGACCCATTTAATACCAATAACTAAATGGTAATTTGGCTTCGGAACAAGCTTCTACACTTCATTTCTCTCAAATTAATTCAACTCTTCTTGCATTATGATAAGCCATGAATCATCTTTCAAGGCCTCGTCAATGCATTTAGGTTTAATTTGGGAGAGAAAAGCGACGTTTACACAAAAATTCTTATGAGAAGAACGAGTTTGAACACCTTTTGATGTGTCTCCTATGATTAGCTCCTTAGGATGAGCATATACATACTTTCATTCCTTGGGTAAGGATGTTTCGGAAGAAGATGCATCTAAATTGCTAGATGGAGAAAGAGTTTCATTTAAATTCAAAGCATCAAAATTAAGATCATCATCAAAATTATTTTTCTTAACTCCGGAAACTTCATTAAAAACAACATGAATAGATTCTTCTATAACTAAAGTCCTTTAGTTAAAAATATGAAATGCTTTAGAAATAGAAGAATAGCCAAGAAAAATTCCTTCATTAGATTTTGCATCAAACTTTCCTAAGGTATCTTTTTCATTCAAGATAAAAAAATTACACCCAAAAACTTTAAAATATGAAACATTGGGTTTCTTATTATTCCACAACTCATAAGGAGTTTTGGAGAGTAATGGTCTTACTAGAACCTTATTCATGACATAGCATGCCGTATTTATGGCTTCGGCCTAAAAATAGAAATAACTTAAAATTGTTACTACTAACATAGGCAAGGAGCATCCTTATGGCTTCTAATCGTGTCAAAGGAGCGAAGGGCTCTTCATAATCAATCTCTTCTTCTTAGTTGAAACCTTTGGCCACTAATCTAGCCTTATTTCTAGTCACGATACCAAATTTATCTTGCTTGTTTCTAAAGACCCATTTAGTACCAATAACTAAATGGTCATTTGGCCTAGGAACAAGCTTCCATATTTTATTTTTCTTAAATTGATTTAACTCATCTTGCATTGCGATGACCCATGAATCATTTTTCAAGGCCTTGTCAATGCATTTAGGTTCAATTTGAGAGAGAAAAGCAGTGTTTGCACAAAAATTCTTAAGAGAGAAACGAGTTTGAACTCCTTTAGATGTGTCTCCTATGATTAGCTCCTTAGGATAAGCATCTACATACTTTCAATCCTTAGGTAAGAATGTTTCGGAAGTAGATGCATCCAAGTTGCTAGATGGGAAAAGGGTTTCATTTAAATTCAAAGCGTCAAAATTAACATCATCATCAAAATCATTTTTCTTAACTTCGGAAATTTCATTAAAAATAACATGAATAGATTTTTCTATAATCAAAGTTCTTTTATTAAAAATATAAAATTCTTTAGAAACAAAAGAATAGCCAAGAAAAATTCCTTCCGTTATGATCAAGAGCGGCACTAAGAGGGGGGGGTGAACTAGTGCAGCGAAAAACTTTCACAATTTCAGAAAATTATTCATTTCATTTAAAACTGATTCTGATGAAAATTGTTTTGATTCAATATATTTAAGAGAGAAGTTAAACTTGAAAGCTTTTGTAAAAGTGCAAGAGAAGATTAAGGAGGTTTGTAGAAAATTAAATTGCACAAATGAAAAGCAAACCAGAATTTAGAGTGGTTCAGTCAAGGTGGCCTACATCCACTTTCGGATTCCTCCTCCGACAAGGTTTCCGGCGTCCACTAACGGCCTTCCTTCAATAGGTAAAGACTGAACACCTCTTTACAGTACTTTTTCCTTTTCCCAGGTTTAGGAGAGAACTCTTACAAGTCTCACACCTCTCTTGAATGATCTCAAAATTTAGAAACGGAGGACTCTAGCACTTGTTTATAACATTTTTACACCCTAATAACTCAAGATTATAATCACATTTTGGTGCCTTTTCATGCCGAAAAGAGTGGAGTATTTATAAGCCCCAATGGCTTTCAAAAATGGAGTCAAAAGTGTGTCATCCAGGATTTTTGGGGTACTGGCGGTACCACCGTCATTACTAGGTGGTACCACCACCTAGCAGAGCTCGGAGACCGAGCTTTGATGGTACCATCACTTGACAAGGGTGGTACCACCACTAGCAGTAATAACTGTCGCCTAGGCGGTACCACCGCCTAGACCACCTGGGGTGTTGCTTTCCAAGCGGTGCCACCGTCGGCCAGGAATTCAGCATCCTAGTTGGGCCTCGACTCCAGCCCAAACCAGGCCAACTCCGAGCCTAGTTGGCCCCTACCATAGTTGATGGGATTACCTCCCAAATCAACTCTAATTATCGTTCTAACTACGATTAAGGCAAGCATGATCTGGTACGTTGATTTTTTACTCGGCGATCTTCCAGCGAACTTTTCGACGAGTCTTCCGGCGAACTCCCAACCAACTCTCGGCTAGTCTTCCAGCATTCTTCTGGCGATCTTCCGATGAGCTTTCGATGAGTCTTCCAATGTGCTTCCGCTGATCTCACGATGAACTCTCGATGAGCTCCCGGTATATTGTCCGAGTCTTCGACTCCGGCCCATCATCTGCTTTACGCCTTACCGTTATCGTAGTTAATCCTGCACACTTATCTCAACACATGGATTAGATCAAATAATTTACCAATTGATTTCATCGTCAAAATCTGAGATTCAATAATCTCTCCCTTTTTTATGATGACAACCAATTGGTAATGGAGTTAATCTTAACTCCCCCTATCTATATGCCATAATTGAGAAAAAAATACTCTTGAATTCAACGCCTTTGAATTCAAGTATTAAATTGATATTTTAGACTTATTATCATCATGCACATCATGATTTACCAAATCTAAAGATGATACCACTTATTTGTCGATAAAAATGATGTTAAGACATGACATCCGTTTCGAGTCAAAATCACATATATTTTCAGCATCAAAATAAGCATGATATTGACAGAAATTTTCAGCATTAAGGTAAGCATGATATTGATAGAAATTTTTAGTATTAAGGTAAGAATGATATTGATAAGACCCTAAAGTCTTATCGTAAAAAGAAGAAGAGAAGGGGATGATCACTTCGAGGGGATCGGCCTCCTTGATCGCTTCGAGGGGATCGGCCCTCCTTGATCGCTTCGAAGGGATCGGCCTCCTAGGGTTTATCAAAAGACAAAATAGTATTTGTCATAGATTAGCGAAAAGAAGCAGTTACATCTTTATTTATAGAGTTCCGACTTTAGCTAAACTAAACAGACTTAATAAATACGCAGAAAATAAAAGGAAAGCACAGAAAATAAAAGGAAAAATAAAAGGATCCTAACAATCCCGCCTCCTTCAATTCAGCCTTGTCCTCAAGGCTGAGCAGCATCAAATTCTGGAAACTTCTCCTTTAGCATGTTGTAGGACTCCCAAGTGGCATCTTCCTTTGGTAAGTTGGCCCATTGCACCAGCACTTCAGTTACAGGATGTCTGCGGTACATTACAACTCGTCGATCAAGTATGACTTGTGGTTGAGCTTGAACTTCCCCAGTAGTAGAAGTGTCTGGCAAGTGGCACTGCACTATTGCATCGTCACCCAATTTCCTTTTAAGGCATGCAACATGAAAGACTGGATGTAGTTTAGAGCTAGCAGGCAAATCCAAGCGGTAGACCACTGGTCCAATGCATTCTAATACCTTATAAGGCCCAAAAAACCGAGGTGATAGCTTCATGGAAGATCGGACCTTTATGGAAGTTTGCTTGTAGGGTTGAAGACGAAGGAAAACCCAATCACCTACAGTAAATTCTCGTTCACTTCGGTGTTTATCAGCTTGTTGTTTCATTCTTGCTTGTGCAGCTGTAAGGTTATCCTTTAAAAGCTGAATACTCTTATTTCTATCCATCAATTCCTTGTCCACTTGATCAACTTTAGAAGAACCAGGTACATACTTTGTAATTGTAGGTGGGGGTTGGCCATAAACTGCTTCAAATGGAGTCATTTTAATAGAAGAATGGTAAGAGGTATTATACCACCACTCTGCCCAGGGAAGCCATTTGACCCATTCCTTCAGTTTGTCGCTAGTAAAACATCGGAGGTAATTTTATAGGCACCTGTTTACCACTTCAGTTTGCCCATCTATTTGTGGATGATAAGCAGTGCTCATATTTAGCTGAGTACCTTGTAAACGAAAAAGTTCTGTCCAGAAGGAGCTAGTAAAAATCTTGTCTCTGTCACTAACAATGGAACGGGGATTCCCATGCAATTTAGCTATGTTTTCCACAAAAGTACGAGCAACACTTGCAGCAGTATAAGGATGTCGTAAAGCACAGAAATGAGCATACTTTGTAAGTCTATCCATGACTACAAGTATAGTACTCTTTCCTTGAGATGATGGGAGACTATCAATGAAATCCATAGATATGTCGGTCCAAGTAGCATCAGGAATAGGGTAAGTAAGCTTGGGGTGGCTACTGTCTCACTTTTGTGACGTTGGCAAACATCACATTCAGTAATAAATTTCTTGATAAAATTTTTCATACCTTTCCAGTAAAAAAGTTGTCGAACTCACTTATAAGTGCGGAGAAATCCCGAGTGACCAGCAATTGGTGATGAATGGAACTCCTTCAGAATTATTGCTTGGCAAGAAGAATGTGGGGCAACCACTATTCGGCCTTTATAGCGCACGTCCACCGAATCCCAACTATAATTTGAGATAGAACCTGGGGCTTCTTCTAATTTTTTAATGATGTTTTGGATCTCAAGATTATTTGACCATTCCTTTCTGATAACTTCCAAAGTCTCACAAATAGGAATAGAAATAGCTACTAGTTCAGCTTGTTCTGGAAGGCGTGAGAGGGCATCGACTACTAAATTCTCACTCCCCTTTTTATAAATGATCTCATAATCGAATCCCAGTAGCTTTGTGACCCATTTCTGTTGCTCTGGAGAAGAAATCTTTTGCTCTAGAAAATATTTGAGGCTTTTGTGATCAATGCGTATTTGAAACCGTCGACCAATTAGGTAGGGTCTCCACTTTGTGACTGCATGTATTATAGCTAGCATCTCCTTGTCATAAATAGATAAACTCAAATGGGAAGGGGAAAGAGCCTTACTAGCATAAGCGATAGGCCGACCTTCATATATTAATACAGCCCCTATTTCAGCTCCAGAAGCATCAGATTCAATCACAAACATCTTGTTAAAATCGGGTAAAGCCAGCACGGGTGTAGTAGACATTGCAGTTTTCAAGAATTGAAATGCCTGAGTTGCCTCTTCTGACCATCTAAATGTATTTTTCTTTAGAAGTGACGTCAAGGGGGCACTAATTTTGCCATAATTCTTCACAAACTTTCGATAATAGCCGGTTAATCCCAAGAACCCCCTTAAAGATTTGATTGACTTTGGAATTGGCCAGTCTGTCATCACTTGGATTTTTGATGGATCAACTGCAACACCCTTTTGAGATATGATATGGCCGAGGTACTCAACCTCAGGTTGCCCAAAACTGCACTTGGATTTCTTGACAAAAAGACCATGCTCACGAAGAATATTAAAGACAGTTTGTAAATGTAATAAATGACTTTCTAAGGAATGACTGTATATTAAAATATCATCAAAGAAAACCAAAACAAACTTACGAAGATGAGCCCGAAATATATCATTCATTAAACTCTGGAAGGTAGAGGGTGCATTGGTTAACCCAAAAGGCATTACTAGAAACTCATAATGGCCATTATGTGTCCTGAAGGTAGTCTTCTGAACATCCCCTTCATGTACTCTGATTTGATGAAAGCCCGATCGTAGGTCCAATTTAGTGAAGACCTGAGCTCCTCCTAATTTGTCCAATAGTTCATCCACTATTGGAATAGGATATTTATCTTTCATTGTAATGTTGTTAAGTGCTCGATAGTCGACACACATCCGCCATGAGCCATCCTTCTTTCTGACTAGTAAGACTTGTAACACCCCTCATTTCCAAATTTTCGTATAAATTTTTGGTGATAATGTAAGCATTTATTTTAAATTGACAAAAGAAATAGAGTATGTGTTAGGATCGAGAGCACTAAGAGGGGGGGGGTGAATTAGTGCAGCGGAAATCTTTCTGCGATTAAAAACGAAAGCTGCGTTCGTTCGATAAAACCTATTTTGATGCAAAAGTCAATTCTAAAATTACTTATGATTAAGTGCAGTTTATGTCTAAACACAGTTTGCGTCTAAGTGCAATTTATGCAGTTTGCAGTTTGCGTCTAAATGCAGATTGCGTCTAAGCGCAGTTTGCATCTAAGCGCAGTTTGCGTCTAAGCTCAGATTGCGTTTAAGCGCAGTTTGCATCTAAGCGCAGTTTACGTCTAAACTCAGATTGCGTCTAAGCGCAGTTTGCGTCTAAGCGTAGATTGCGTTTAAGCGCAGTTTGCGTCTAAGCGCAGTTTACGTCTAAGATCAGATTGCGTCTGAGCGTAGTGCAGTTTGCGTCTAAACGCAGTTTTACGTCTAAACACAGTTTTACGTCTAAACGTAGTTTTACGTCTAAACACAGTTTGCGTCTAAACGCAGTTTTACGTCTAAACGTAGTTTTACGTCTAAACGCAATTTACGTCTAAACGTAGTTTTACGTCTAAACGTAGTTTTACGTTTAAAAGTAGTTTACGTCTAAAATATAGTTTTACGTCTAAACAGAATCAAGACGTAAACATAAACTGCAAAGAAACTTGTTCGCAGAAATCAGTTTGCAGTTATAAGCAGAATCAAGACGTAAACGTAAACTGCAAAGAAACTCGTTCGCAGAAATCAGTTTGCAGTTATAAACAGAATCAAGACGTAAACGTAAACTGCAAAGAAACTCGTTCGTAAAAGCGCAGAAGACAGTTTACAGTTATAAATAGAATCAAAATGTAAGTGTAAACCGCAATGTAGAGATCGTACGAAAACACCGATTTACGTCTGAATGCAGATTTGAAAAGAACAGAACTTAGAAACTTGTTCGTAAAAGCGCAGAGAGCAGTAGCTATGTAGGAGGTTTGCAGTAATGATAAAGTGCTCAAAATGAAAGCAAACCAGAGATTTAGAGTGGTTCGGTTAGTCTTGACCTACTCCACTTTTGGCTTCCTCCACCGACGAGGTCACCGACATCAACTAGAAGCCTTCCTTCAATAGGCGAAGGCCAACTACCCTCTTACAGATTTACTCCTTTTGATGGGCTCAGGAGACAACCCTTACAGGACCTTTCTCTCCTCTCTTTACAACTCAAGACTTGAAGAACAGAAAGAGGAGAACTTTAGGACTTTACACAAATTTGAGCTCTTAGAATCACAGAAAAGATCAAGAATTCGGTGTAGGTCTATATCTTTTCAGTGCTGAATGGGTGGGGTATTTATAGGCCCCAACCCAATTCAAATTTGGAGCTCAAAACGATCAAATCCCGGAATTCCGGGATCAGGCGGTTGTACCTCCTGACTGGAGAGGTTGCACCGCCTGGCAGAGCTCGAAGACTGAGCCCAGGCGGTGCCACCTCTTGACTGAGGTGGTTGCACCTCTCTGCCAGAGCTCAAAGACCGAGCTCAGGCGGTGCCACCTCTTTGTCAGGGAGGTTGCACCGCCCAGTCTTGCTCGAAGACTGAGCTCAGGCGGTGCCACCTCCTGGCTGGGGAGGTTGCATCGCCCAGTCTCGCTGGAAGGCTTAGCCCAGGCGGTGCCACCTCCTGGCCTAGGCGGTTGCACCTCCTGGTGCAATCAGGGTCCGAATGGTTAGCTCCATTCGGCCCAATTTCAGTCTTTCAAGGGCCCAATTGCCCCAAGATTAAGCTAATGGGATCACCTCCCATTTTCCAACTTAATCAACGTGCTAACTACGATTAGATCTAAGACAATTTCTGCAGCTTTGCTTCGGTGCGTCAATCGCTTCTTCCGGCAAGTTTCCGGCGAACTTCCGTCGATCATCCGATGAACCCTCGGTGATGCTTCTGCGGACTTTCGGCAAACTCCTGGACTTTGCGACGATCCACTTGGCGAGTTCCGACGAGCTTCGCTTGGCAAGCTTCTGGACTTCTCGGATCTGTTCTCGCAGAACCTCCGACGACCGTCCGAACTTCCGTCGAACTCTCGAACTCCCAACGTGATCATGATCTTGACTCCGGCGCAACTCCTGCTGCTTGTCTTTCTTCCATCGTAGTTAATCCTGCACACTCAAAACAAAAACTTCGATCGAGACAATTAATCCTAAGCAATTTACCAAGTTGTCCGGCATGTCATTGGTCCCTCGACGCTTCATCCGATTCTTCGGCGCATCATCCTTTCCTGCGGCCTATTGCCCAATCGGCCAGTTGGCTCCGCAACTCCGATATCCTTGGCACAATACCCGCTCTTCTTGGCCCGATGCCCGAGTCCACGGCCCGAAGCCTTCTGTCGATACGTCGACCGATCCACCGGCCCGACGTCCAATCTTCTGACATGTTCCTCCGGCACAACATGATATTCCTGCTTTAATTGTCTCATCCTGATCAAAGCATCCTGCGTCACTTAAAATGCAGATTAAATCATAAACATATATCAAGTAGTTTCATCATCAAAATACGAGATTCAATAGTATGAATCAGAGGTAACTTATTTGTAAGATTTGGGAGATCTGTTCAAAAAAAAAGAAAGAATCTGAGGACCTATATGTAAACCCTAAGGACCTAATCGTGAATATGATAAAAACAAGGACTAAACTGCAAAATGCACAAAATGACAAATTCCACCGTTTAAGCCTCTCTGCCTTCGTTCTTAAGGAAGCAGAGAAGGCAGCTCGTGGGTGATCAGGGAAAGAAAGAAAGAAGAAGAAGAAGGAGAAGAAGAAGAAGAAGAAAAAAAAAATTGGGGCTTTAAGGGTTCCTGCTTTAATCTTTTCGCGTAGGGTCAAAATTCTCAAAGGCAAGTGTTCTAACCCCATCCTACAGAATTTTTAGTCTCTGTTTTTATGTTGATTCAAAATAAATTGAAGGATTTCTATTTAGAAACTGATATGTCTCTCTTTGGAAATAGAACCATGGATTCTGAAGTTTTTTCGGTAAACTGACCCCTATACACTGTTTCAGCTATAAGTTTTAGTACAAAATGTGAATTTGGACAGGAACAATTTTTTTTGAAATTAGACTCTTATATCTACCTTTTGACATTGATTTTGTAGATTTTGGACACCGAATACTTACCCAAACATCTATTTCAAATGAGACTATAGACGCTGTAAAACAGGGTTCAAGATTTCTGACCTGTCGATACTAAAATGCCTATAACTCCCTGTTGAAAATTCTGATTTGTACCAAACTGATTTTATTTGAAACTATACTTGAAAATATTTCTTTTGACATATAGTTTAAAAATTTTGGAATTCAATTGCCTACCCTATTATCTGTTGAATCCGACCCTATAAATTCTGCAAAACAGTGATTGTGTTTTTGACCTTGTGTTACCAAATCAAAGGTAACTTCGTGTTGGGAACCCTGTTCGTATGAAATTTGTTCCATCAGAATATAGATTGATATATGGTTTGACCATAGCTTTCTTATGGGTATTGGAGCATAATTGATATTCTGAAGTATTTGTTTGATGTGCCACTGGAATTCTGTCCGAAATCAAGCTTTGGTCGATTTCGCGTATTCTGTTCCGTTCCTTTGGATATTTGAATTCGTCTAACCTTCTTATTGGAATTGAGCTAAATATGATTGCTTGGAATCCCTATACACTCTTGTTTTCATTTCATTCCAAATCTGAATACATTTGTGAGAGATTTGTTCTTTGTTTCGTATTGTCTCGAAAAGGCACATGCACGTTTTGTTGTTCCGCGTGTGCTTCCGATATATGCTACTTATTGTTAAAACTGCCCTCTTGTACTCTGGTGTGTGGGATTGTCTGGACCTTTGCCAGAAATGGTAAAGGGTATGCGCTTATTGCCCGCTATGTGGGGTCCCGCTCTGTGGGATATTCTGGACCTTTGCCAGAAATGGTAAAGGGTATGTGCTTAGAGCCTGCGATGCTCTGTCGGCCCCCTCTGACTTCACCTAGACGTGGGTGGATGGAGCTCCCAGACGTGGGAGACTTTTGTCAGGTGGTCATTCAGAAATGGATGAATCACATTCTGACTGAGATCCCACTACACCTTCTATATGTTTGATATGACATCCAGAGTTTTGGTGAGTTGTTTCTGTTCATGCTCTGGATAAGAATGATATGATTGCGACGTCAAGGACGACGTTTGAGCTTCTGTACGATATTTGTTTTTGATATGCTCGGAAATGCTTCATTCACTGATGATTTTGCTTCGAAATGTTCCATATGCCGTTGATATGCTTCGGAACATTTTATATACCATTGATAAGCTCCGATATGTTTCCTTTGTTACTGATATGCTCCAATTACTCTATGCCCCATCTGTTAGGAACCAAATATGTAAGATTGAAAGGACAATTGTGTTTCTGCTTCTAATGATATTATGTCTACGAAATCGTATATTCTGCCTTGTATTTTGAAACTGTATCTCTTTGGAAATTGTACTATTTTGATATGGATATGTTAGTCACTTGCTGAGCTCTTTATGCTCACCCCGTTTGTTGATAAATTTTTCAGGATAGCGTATTGCTTGTTTAAATGTTAAGATTGGGCTGAGGCGGTGGAAAGTTTAGAAGATTTTGGGCAGATCTTTGTTAGCATATGTGTATTTGTTGTATAAGATACTCTGCATCTTATGAAATGTGACGATGAATCTAAACCTGTGGATTTTGTGTAAGATAAAGGATCCCTCATGTATAGGATTTTGGAATGTTAAGTTAAATTCATGTAATGATATGATCTTATGGTAATCGTTGGTTTGGTGGCTGCATAGACTTCTCCACTTGTGAATTTATGTTGTGGTTATCATTTTGATGAGTTGGGTTCAGAATGTATGAATTATTGAGTGATGTGTGGTATATTTATGAATTGCACAGGGTTATGAATTTGTAGTCTATAGAGGTGAAATTTTGATCTGAATGTTTTCTTAGTGACCTCAAATGTGTGTTTGGATCCTGGGTTGGTTATGATGAAAATTTTAAATATTATCGATATTTTTGAGGGGCGTGTCAAGACTGGGGAAGAATATGGGCTAACACTAGCTCGTATAACTCATGTTTTAAGTATCTCTGTGACAATCCTCTCTATCTCTGCCTTTGGGAAATGTGGATATCTATACGGTCGAACATTAGTTGGTGCCTTCTCGGGTAATAGTGGAATCCGATGATCATGACATCTAAGAGGTGAAAGTCTGTGTGGCTCTGCAAATATATCCGCAAACTCTGTTAGCAATGATTCAATATTTCCAGCCAGAATGTTCACTGTCATTTCCTTTTCAATGTTATGCAATTGCACCAAAAATCCGGTGTGTGTCTTCCGAAGGACCCGCTCCATCCGATGGCTCGTGATAGTTGTAACCTTACCCCCACGTCTTCCTTTGAGAGTCACCCGTCTTCCATTAATAAAGAACTTCATAATCAGTTTAGAAAAATTCCAGGAGACATCACCTAGGGTTGATAGCCATTCAATTCCGAGCACCACTTCATAGTCTTCCAAGGGTAATAAAAAGAAATCCACAAATAATTCTTGACCTTGCAAAATTAGTTTTATCTTTGAGCACTTGCTGTCATAGGTTAAAATCCGTCCATTGGCGACCTTGACTTCAAATTTGTCACAACATTCAATGTGGTAAGCTAATCGGGCTGCAATTTTCCTATCCATAAAATTATTAGTGCTACCCGTATCAATCAAAATAGTGACAGACTGGTGTTTCAGAGTTCCCCCAATTTTCATAGTTTGTGGATTAGAGTAGCCAGCCAATGCATGCACTGTATGTGTGACGGCTTCAACATCATCATTAATTTCCACTTCTTCATGATCGAAATCTGATACTTCTACTTCCGGTTCCTCCTCGATCGGTTCAATCATCAAAAGTCTTCCTTGTTTGCATCAATGCTCCTTACTCCACTTTTCATTGCAATGCCAGCACAAACCCTTCGCTAACCTTTCTTTGAGTTCTTCTCGGGTTAGTCTGCTAGTGTTATAGTTTCGACTTGGAGTAGATGAGGTAGGTTGCCTGCTAATCACACCTTTGTTTCGATGATATTCCACACTGATTTTTTCTTCATGTAGGCATGCAAATGAAATCGCAGCCATCATAGTGCGAGGTTGACGAGCCTTAACCTCACACCGGATCTCGGGAATAAGCCCTTCAATAAATGTACCCAGAAGTTGTCGTTCTGACCAATCGCTAGCTTAGTTGGACAATCTTTCAAATCTACTCTGATATTCCAACACTGTAGAAGTCTGACGAATTTTGACGAGTAGGCCATCAACATTCTCATATTCGGATGGGCCAAAGCGAACAAGAAGTCCTCTTTTAAACTACTCCCACGAAGGAATTCCATGGCAAGTTTCGTACCAATCATACCATTGGATTGCATCTCCATCGAGCTGGATTGAGGCCACTTCTACCTTAGATTCTTCTGGAGTTCTGTGAAAATGAAAAAAATTTTCCGCCCTAGAGATCCAACTGGTCGGATACCCATCTTCCCATCATGGAAATTCTACCCTAATACGTGGGTAGTGTGTGTCACCATCCTAGGGCCCTTTTCCTGTATCTCTCGATCTGTTTAGCGTAGAACTTGAGCTTCCATCTTGTTGAAACCCACTAAAGTGCTAGTCATAGGTGCCCAGTAAGCCAATCACGTGAGTGATGGCACGTGTGACTTGATACAGAATCTTTTTGCTTATTATATTTTGGCGTATATCACTTTATAACTATTGCATAAATGCATACATATATTGTGATGTCCTTGGATTTGTGCAATGGGAATCGGATCGTGATGAGATCACGATAATGAGATCGATTCATCTTTAAACACATATCCTAAATAATCCCGGTCATAGGTTACTCGAGAGGGACATCGTGATAACCGGATAGACTGGTGTGTTGTATACCCATCCATATGATGGATGCAGCTGGTCTCATAGCTGCTCGTGTAGGGACACTAGGGATACAGTACAGGTGCTCATTGGAGAATGAGTTCACTGATTGATCCGCTTACGGAATGCTGGATGGTTGATGATGCCTTATTGTCAGACAGCGATTCCATAGTCCTAGTGGTGTATCTGGTCCTTAGACTTGAGACACCAAGGTTGTCCTGTATGAGTGCTCCACTCTTTGATACCAGACTTATAGGTTTGGCTGTCCCCAGATCTAGTATAGCTGGTCATTGGGAGTGGTAGTCGACCTTACGAGGGCTATTGAGTGTCAATAGAGGATCATCCACTCTCGGCGTCATGAGAGGAATATCCTATGTGTTCTTGCTCAGACAAATCCCTGGCCAGGGTCATTCGGGTTGAGAGAGAAAGAGTTCTCCGGGAGAATCCGATTAGAGCGAGACTCGAGTAGAAACCGTATGGGTCTGACAGCACCATGCTCGATATACGGTCTCTGGGATATTAGATGGATGAGGGACTATGGGTACATGGTAACTGAGGACAGACATGTCCAATGGATTGGATTCCCCTGTATCGTCTGGGGACTACGGCGTAGTGGCCTAGTACGTCCGTAGTCGATGAGTCAAGTGAATTATTACAGAGATAATAATTCACTCGGTCAGAAGGAGTTCTGACAGGTATGACTCACGGCCAGCTCGATATTGGGCCTAGAGGGTCACACACATATGGTAGGCATTGCGATGAGTAGAGGTTCGGATATGAGATATCCGACGGAGCCCTTGTCTTATTGGATGCAGATCCAATACCCACTAGGGAAGGACCCATTAGGGTTTGACACGGGATCTCTATAAATAGGAGGGATTCACAGCCTCATAGGCTAGAGTCTTTGCTTGCCTTTCCTATTCTCCTCTCCCTCTCCACCTCAGAGTAGGCCTGGAGTTTTGAGGAGCGTCGTCGCAACCCTGCTGTGTGGATCACCACTAGAGAGGAGGACGCTTGACCTCCTTCACCCTCTCCTAAGGATCTGCAAGGAAACAAGGATATACGATCTCCCTAGGTAACACAATCTCTATACGCAGTTTTGTGTTTTGCGGATTTTTGCGCACCAATCTTCGCACGACGACGAACATCTTTTTGGGAATCGGGGATTTTATTTTCCTTGTTCTTCCGCTGCGCATATGATGTCGCCCCCCAATGATTTCCCAACAGTGGTATCAGAGCCAGGTTGTTCGTGCGAATGATTGGTTTTGAACTGCATGTGTTGTGTTTAGGAGGAATTTTGACGTCAAAATCGTTGACGCAAAAGCGAGGAAGGGCAGCAACAGTTGCTGCCCTCGATCTGCATGCCTACAGCCACCTGCAGTGGCAGCCGCAGCCGCAGCCAGGCAGCACAGCGCCGGCGCATGCGCAAGCGCTGTGCCTGCAGCAGCCGGCCGGCGGTCTGCTTGCAGCAGGCTTGCTGCTGGCGGGGCTGGCAGCCCACGGGCAGAGGCGCCTGCCGCCATTGCTCCCGCGGGCGAAACCCCCCCCACAGGGGCAGCCGCCCGGCGGGACAGCACCGCCTGCGGAGGCAACGACGCCCGAAGGGGGAGCCCACCTGCAGCGGCAGCGCCGCCAGCGAGTGTGCCGCCTGCAGGCGAGGGCAGTGCCCTCATTCGCCGCATAGGCCACCGCCGGCAGGGTGGCGGCGGCGGCACCAGCGAAAGGGGGAAAGGGCATTAGGGTTTTCTGGGCAAAAGACAGTTTTGCCCCTCGGAATTGAGAAATTCTAGTTTCTATCTTTTGTCCGAATTACGAAAATACCCCTATAAATTCAGAAATTCCCTACATGTCCCTGATTTCAAAAAATATTAATTAATTAAAAGGTTTAGTTGATTATTATTTTTATTATTATCTAGTAGTCCTACATATGATGATTATTTATACATGTGATGTATGATGTGTGGACGGATGATCATGGACCGTGTGATGTGTGTACTTGTGATTATTATTATTAAGGTCTGCGAACCTCAATTATATTTCTCGTTTATTGTCGGGCCTGCGTGCCTATGATTAAGTTGTAATCACATGAGGAGGCGCAGCGGGAGCGTGGATGCGATAGCGGGACCCACGAGACGGACGATCGTGATGTATGGAGATGCATCAAGATGTCGACGAAACCGACGAGGACGAGATGGACGATCACAGGGCATGGAGATGCACCGTTGCACACATAGATCTTGATGTGAGTGATTAGGCCTACTGGCTCGGGCCTAATCATATTAGGTTGTGGTCCATGATCATCTGGTGTGATTGCTTATACACATACTAGATATGTATATATATTTGCATGCGATGTAGATATATATTAAATATGTATATGTGTGACATGTCATATTAGGAGACCAAATTATAGAAATATCTCTCGATAATATTAAGTCGGTAAACGTGAGGCAATTAGATTGACCCACGTGGCCTTCCATCGTTATGAGTAGGAACCGAATCCCGGTGTAGGTTGAGTTGGTCGAGTCCCTCGAGACTCACCTATATCGCGATTCGCTATCTTGCTTACGACATAGAGATGTCACCGGTGACCTGAGGGCATGGTATGCTTGGTCGAGTCCCTCGAGGGTATATCATCAAATCAGACTCATCTTGTAACGAAGGTGTTGACTTAACCGAGCATCATGGTTGGTCGAGTCCCTCGAGGCCATGGTGATTCGGAGGCCGAACAGGACGGGAATCACAAGGAGTTGTGATCGGCAAGAGTTGCCTACCTTTTAGGCTTAGTGTGATTAGTCGAGTCCCTCGAGGTTACACTAAGACACTGATTGGATCCTGATCCCCACTAGAAGTCTGCCGAAGACTTCCGTTTTACGTGCTGAGGGTGTCACGTGACTCGATAGTAAAATAGTGGGAGCATATTAAGATAGAAGTCCATATCTTGATAGTTTATTTCTTACAAAATCTGCATGTTATTCATTTCTGCTACATCTTTATTTTCAGAAAATGTCGCTTTCAAATCCCTTACGTGGCATACTTGATGTCAACCACCTCACTGATCCAAATTATACGGATTGGCTCCGTAACTTGAGAATTGTTCTTACAGCGGAGAAAATCGTGTATGTCCTTGATACAGTGATGCCTACGCCCGAAGAAGGGGCAAACGAGGATGAGATCGCTCGCTACGTGAAGTACATTGATGACTCCACTCTTGCTCAGTGCTATATGTTGGGCTCTATGACTCCAGAGTTACAGAGACAACATGAAAAGATGGATGCCAGATCTATTCTCCTACATCTCCGCAAATTGTTTGAAGAACAAGGAAGGACTCAATGATATGAGATATCCAAGAGCCTTTTCTGTGCTAGGATGACTGAGGGGACACCGGTTCAGAACCATGTCCTAAAGATGATTGAGTGGATGGAGAAACTCACAGGTCTAGGAATGGTCCTAGAGGATAACTTGTGTGTGGACATTGTGCTTCAGTCCCTACCAGATTCCTTTTCACAGTTCATAATGAATTTTAATATGAACAAGCTTGAGGTGACTCTCCCAGAGCTCCTCAATATGTTGAGGGAGGCAGAGAGTACTATTAAGAAAGAGAAGCCAGTTCTCTACACTGGTGAGACCAGAAAGAAAAGGAAAGCAGAAAGGTCCCTTAAGAAGGGAAAGGGCGAGGGCAGACCAGGTAAAGCAAAGGTTGCTAAGAAAGACCCAGCAAAGGACAAAGGCCAGTGCTTCCACTATGGTAAAGATGAGCATTGGAAGAGAAACTGCAAAGAGTACCTTGCAGAAAGGGCGAAACAAAAGCTTGATGAAGCTTCAGGTACATTCATGATCAGTCTCCATTTGTTAGACTCTTATGATAACACATGGGTATTGGATACTGGTAGTGCTTATCATATATGCAATTCGTTGCAGGTTCTAGCAAGGCCTAGGAGACTAGAGAGAGGCGAGATGGACCTCAAGATTGGTAATGGAGCAAAAGTTACTGTATTAGCTGTTGGCGAGGTCGCCCTACATCTGCCTAGTGGAGCTTTTATTGCATTAGATACATGTTATTTTGTTCCTTCTATTATCAAAAACATTATCTCCATTTCATGTTTAACAGTTAGTGGATATAAATTTGTTTTTGAGAACAATGGTTGTTCAATATTATTAGATGATAAGATCATCACGAAAGGAACATTGCATAATGGTTTATTTATGTTAGATACTACTCCACATATCATGAATGTAAATGTGTCCAAAAGGAAACGAGATGAGGTGAACAGTGCATACCTGTGGCATTGTAGGCTAGGTCACATCCATGAAAGAAGGATTCAAAAGTTACTAAATGATGGATATCTAGATCCATTCGACTATATGTCTTATGCAACTTGTGAGCCTTGCATTCGTGGAAAATTGACCAACTCTCCATTTAGTGGAACTGGAGAGAGAGCCACTGAGTTGTTGGAACTCATACATAGTGATGTATGTGGACCCATGTCAACTCATGCCATTGGAGGTTACTCCTACTTCATTACATTTACTGATGATTTCTCAAGGTATGGATATGTGTACTTAATGAAGTACAAGTCCGAGGCCTTTGAGAAATTCAGAGAGTATAAGAATGAGGTGGAGAACCAGACTGGAAAGAGTATCAAAACTCTTCGATCAGATCGAGGAGGTGAGTACTTAAGTACAGAGTTTACTCAGTTCCTCAAGGACCATGGGATATTATCCCAATGGACACCTCCTTACACACCTCAGCTTAATGGTGTCTCTGAAAGGAGAAATCGTACGTTATTAGATATGGTACAGTCCATGATGAGTTTCGCTGACCTACCCATCTCATTCTGGGGATATGCCTTAGAAACCGCAGCTTACCTTCTGAACAGAGTTCCAACTAAGTCGGTAGTGTCTACACCATATGAGATATGGAAAGGGAAGAAGCCTGATCTTAAGGTTGTTAAGATTTGGGACTGCCCTACCCACGTTAAAAGACACAACCCCGATAAGTTAGAATCAAGGACAGAGCAATGCATATTTGTGGGATACCCCAAGGAAACTTGTGGGTATTATTTCTATCATCTCGAGGATAAAAAGGTCTTTGTAGCTAAGAGAGCAGTGTTCCTTGAGAAGGAACACATTCTTGGCGGAGATAGTGGGAGAATGATAGAGTTGAGCGAAGTTAGAGAACCAAGCTCAAGCACCACTCTACAGCCCGAGTCTGTTCAGGTACCTAATACACAAGTTTCAACTTTACGCAGGTCTGATAGAGTATCTCATCCTCCTAAGAGATATGTGGGACATATTAGAGGAGAGGATGCTGAGGATATTGATCCTCAGACCTACGAGGAGGCTATTATGAGTATAGACTCCGGGAAGTGGCAAGAAGCCATGAATTCTGAGATGGATTCTATGTACTCCAATAAGGTTTGGAACCTAGTTGATGCGCCCGAAGGTATTATACCCATCGGTTGCAAATGGATCTTTAAGAAAAAGATCGGAGTAGATGAAAGGTAGAGACCTATAAAGCAAGGCTAGTGGCTAAGGGGTATCGTCAAAGGTAAGGTGTTGACTACGACGAAACCTTCTCACCCGTAGCAATGCTAAAATCCATCAGAATTCTATTGGCTATTGCAGCACACTATGATTATGAGATCTGGCAGATGGATGTCAAAACCGCATTCCTCAATGGGAACCTCGAGGAGAAGGTGTATATGATGCAACCTGAGGGATTCGTGTCCAAGAACTGCCCAGATAAGGTGTGTAGGTTGCTTAGATCCATTTATGGACTAAAGCAAGCTTCCCGAAGTTGGAACATAAGATTTGATGAGTCAATCAGATCTTATGATTTTGTTAAGAACGAAGATGAGCCTTGTGTGTACAGGAAGGTAAGTGGGAGCGCTATTACCTTTTGGTGTTATATGTGGATGACATCCTCATCATTGGGAATGATGTAGGAATGCTATCCACAGTAAAGACTTGGTTATCTAGACACTTCTCCATAAAGGACTTAGGGGAAGCATCCTATATCTTGGGGATTATAATCTATAGAGATAGATCCAAGAGGATGCTTGGCTTGTCCCAGTCCAGGTACATAGAAACCATTGTCAAAAGGTTTGGCATGGAAAATTCCAAAGGGCGAACATGGATATGATACCTTATGCCTTAGCAATAGGGTCTATCATGTATGCCATGCTATGTACTAGGCCTGATATAGCGCATGCTTTGAGTGTCACGAGCAGGTATCAGGCGGATCCAAGCTTGGAGCATTGGAAAGCAGTAAAGTGTATCCTTAAGTACTTGAGAAGGACTAAGGATCTTTTACTAGTATATGGAGGTAATAGCCTTAAGGTTGAAGGCTACACTGACTCAAGTTTTCAGTCTGATGTCGATGATAGCAAGTCGAATTCAGGATATGTGTACACCTTGAATGGAGGAGCAGTGTGCTGGAAGAGTTCCAAGCAAGATACCACTGCTGACTCGACCACAGAGGCGGAGTACATTGCTGCATTAGATGCAGCAAAGGAGGGAGTCTGGGTGAAGAAGTTCATCACAGATTTGGGAGTCAATACAGATAGCGACAAGTCGACTTCCTTATATTGCGACAACTATGGGGTGATTACTCAAATAAGGGAACCCGGGTCTCATCAGAAGTGTTCTGAGGAGGTTCCAGCTTATAAGAGAGATCGTAACCCGAGGAGATGTAGTAGTGGAAAGAGTTCCATCCGAAGATAACATTGCAGATCCACTAACAAAGCCGTTGTCTCAGATTGTCTTTGAGCGTCACAGGAGTCTGATGGGGATCAGACACATAGGTGATTGGCTTTAGGTCAAGTGAGAGATTGCTAGTCATAGGTGCCCAGCAAGCCAATCACGTGAGTGATGGCACGTGTGACTTGATACAGAATCTTTTTGCTTATTATATTTTGGCGTATATCACTTTATAACTATTGCATAAATACATATATATATTGTGATGTCCTTGGATTTGTGCAATGGGAATCGGATCATGATGAGATCACGATAATGAGATCGATTCACCTTTAAACACATATCCTAAATAATCCCGGTCATAGGTTACTCGAGAGGGACATCATGATAACCGGATAGACTGGTGTGCTGTATACCCGTCCATATAATGGATGCAGCTGGTCTCATAGTTGCTCGTGTAGGGACACTAGGGATACAGTACAGGTGCTCATTGGAGAATGAGTTCACTGATTGATCCGCTTACGGAATGCTGGATGGTTGATGATGCCTTATTGTCAGACAGCGATTCCGTAGTCCTAGTGGTGTATCTGGTCCTTAGACTTGAGACACCAAGGATGTCCTGTATGAGTGCTCCACTCTTTGATACCAGACTTATAGGTTTGGCTGTCCCCAGATCTAGTACAGCTGGTCATTGGGAGTGGTAGTCGACCTTACGAGGGCTATTGAGTGTCAATAGAGGATCATCCACTCTCGGCGTCATGAGAGGAATATCCTATGTATTCTTGCTCAGACAAATCCCTGGCCAGGGTCATTCGGGTTGAGAGAGAAAGAGTTCTCCAGGAGAATCCGATTAGAGCGAGACTCGAGTAGAAACCGTATGGGTCTGACAGCACCATGGTCGATATACGGTCTCTGGGATATTAGATAGATGAGAGACTATAGGTACATGGTAACTGAGGACAGACAGGTCCAATGGATTGGATTCCCCTGTATCGTCTGGGGACTACGGCGTAGTGGCCTAGTACGTCCGTAGTCGATGAGTCAAGTGAATTATTACAGAGATAATAATTCACTCAGTCAGAAGGAGTTCTGACAGGTATGACTCACGGCCAGCTCGATATTGGGCCTAGAGGGTCACACACATATGGTAGGCATTGCGATGAGTAGAGGTTCGGATATGAGATATCCGACGGAGCCCTTGTCTTATTGGATGCAGATCCAATACCCACTAGGGAAGGACCCATTAGGGTTTGACACAGGATCTCTATAAATAGGAGGGATTCACAGCCTCATAGGCTAGAGTCTTTGCTTGCCTTTCCTATTCTCCTCTCCCTCTCCACCTCAGAGTAGGCCTGGAGTTTTGAGGAGCGTCGTCGTAACCCTATTGTGTGGATCACCGCTAGAGAGGAGGACGCTTGACCTCCTTCACCCTCTCCTAAGGATCTGCAAGGAAACAGGGATATACGATCTCCCTAGGTAACACAATCTCTATACGCAGTTTTGTGTTTTACGGATTTTTGCGCACCAATCTTCGCACGACGACGAACATCTTTTTGGGAATCGGGGATTTTGTTTTTCTTGTTCTTCCGCTGCGCATATGATGTCGCCCCCCAATGATTTCCCAACATAAAGTGCTCTAACAAGCTCTTTTTGAAATCATGAAGAGTTTCTTGTAGCCGATTTTCAATTCTGGTTTCCAACGCTTCCATTTGTGCCTTCACTGAGTTATCGGTAGCCATTGCGTACGATTGCAAGTCGGTAATCCCCAGTTCTTGTTTCTGATGTCTAGTCAAGGGCATCTGCAAAGTAGCTGGGCAGTAGCAGCGATAGTGGCGACAGCCGGCAGCAGCAAGGGAACCCACGCGATTGTGGCGCGGCTGAAACAAGGGCAGAGCAAGTGTGCTCTGTTTCGGTTAGATGCAGAGCAAGGTGTGGCGCGGCTGAAACAAGGGCAGAGCAAGTGTGCTCTGTTTCGGTTAGATGTAGAGCAAGGTGAAGCGGCGGCAGCTAGGAGACGAGCGGCGGTCGTCGCATGGTGGCCCACTGCGGTGATGGGTCAGCTAGGCGGCAACGACACTCGAGGGAAAGAGGAGTGCTGGAGGAGGCGCGGCTGGAAACAAGGGTAGCAGCGGTGAGTTGCCCTGTTTCGGTCGCCGTGAAGAGGGAGGGGGGGCAACCGGCGGCTACGGCTGCGACCCGGGGGGGGGCACGGTGGCAGAGAAGTTAGGGCAGCGTTGTTGAGAGTCTTAACGATGAAGGGGTGGTCCGTTGGCATGGAGACGGCGCTAGTGATCCTTCTCGCTCGAGCGAGACGGGAAAGCGAGGAGGAGAGGTCGCCGGCTAGGGGGCAGCGGCGGCGTTGGTCGATCAGTTGGGATGCAGCGCCGGCGGTGGAAAGGAGGCAGCAAGGGAGGGTGCGGCCTGCCGGAGAGCAGGGGCGGCGGTGGGCTAGCCACAAGCAGAGGAAGCAGGGATGCGTGGCTGCAGCTTCTTCTTCTTCTCTCTCTCTCTCTGCTTTCTCTCTTCCTTTCCTTTTTTTTTTTATAGTTACGTTGCAGCGAGAATGTGCCAAGGATCGCCGCTCTGATACCAATTGATAAGACCCTAAGCATAGGGTTTGTCAAAAGACAAAATAGTATTTGTCATAGATTAGCGAAAAGAAGCAGTTACATCTCTATTTATAGAGTTCCGACTTTAGCTAAACTAAACAGACTTAATAAATACGCAGAAAATAAAAGGAAAGCACAGAAAATAAAAGAAAAAATAAAAGGATCTTAACAGATATCATACTCATCATTTGAAGAGAACATGAAAATTAAAGTACATAATTGTAATCATCAAAGTAAGTAGCATTTTAAGTTTACAACATCAAGGTAAACAACATAGGATTACAACATCAAAGTAAGCAGAATAAAAGAAGGAGATTTTATCCATTTCTCCCCCTTTGTCATCAGCAAAAAGTCATAATTAATTATTCAAGTGGTGGCTAGTCAAAATATCTAAACAAGGTATTGAGTTGTTGATGAATCTGCTGCAGCTTAGTTAAAATTTGATCTTGGCGTTGTTCAAGTTGATCATGACGTTGTTCAAATCGATCCATCTGAGTCCCTATATCGTCAATAAATGAGGGAGGTGCTTGCTCTACTGAAGGTGATTCCTTAAAGGGACCAGTTGGAGGAGATAGATTACCCCTAAAAATTGGTATTTTAGGTTCTGGTTCTAATTGGAGGGGATCAGTCCTTCTAGGCAGTCTAGTCTATATACCATTTATGAATGTACATCTCATCTGTCGAAGTAGATTTCTATTTATGATACTAAATCTATCTAGTTTTATAACTTCTTCGTCGGATAGAATGGCAATATCATAGGCATGGAGTAGTCTTGTGATTAAGCCACTATATGGAAGCATCATATCTTTTTTTGATAGTTCAATCATGTTTTGTTAGATTAGGTAACCAAAACAATTGTTATGTCCCTTCATAATCCAATACATGGTATCTAGTTCCATTTGGCTTACTTCATCATGATAATATTGCTTTGAGAGAATGATACTTATCAGGATGTGATGAAGTATTTTTATGCTTAAAAGTAGTAAATGTTCACAGCTTTTTGGAAGAATCGTTAAGTTATGATTGCCAAAAATTATTCCTAAGACATCAACATAAGTAGTCCCAATTGTTTCATCATCCCATTGTCCTCTAAAATAATACCCTCTTTCTTTTACCAGAATTCCTATGATGTTGCACATTAATCTATCCGTAATGGGTATATGATGTCCTAATAGATAAGTAGATACCCTTTCATCTTCATCTACATATAAATTGTTGTAAAATAGCCTAACAAGTCTAGGGTAGATAGGTTCACTCATTTGAAGGATTAAGAGAATATCTAGATTAGCAAACCATTGAATAGGTTCCAAATCACTTAATTCGTCTAAATCAACATATTTACCCTTATGAACATGTCTAGACTCTATTGATGAAAATTTTAAGGCATGTTGATTAGAATCGAAAAGTAGAGAGTCATAATTTTCATCTAATCTCCTCTTCCCTTTGTCCCTAGAGGATCTTCTAGAAGCCATGAGACTAAACACATAAATGATGAGAGAACTACACATAAGAGGCAAGATCTATTAATAAATTGAGAGAAGAGGTTTGAGAATTACCCTTGCAGTAATCTTCTTGAAAGGTTGAGATTGATTCTTGAATTTGAAGAAGAGGAGGGTTTCCTTGAGTTTCTAGAGGAGGATCAAGGAGAATGAGGGGTGGAGAGGTGTTTAGAGGTGTTTGGAGGAATGTAGGAGGGCTTGGGGTTGGTTTTATCGCCGACCCTAAGTGCCTTTTTGTAGGGCAGAGGTTGCGGGCAGTGGCACCACTAGCTGGGCGGTGCTACCACCTACCACTCATGATAACTGGCGATGCTATCACCAGTTGGGCGGTGCCACCACCTACAGGCAGTGAGCACTGCTCACATTGGTGTGTGGTGCTATCACAGGTGATTTTAATTTTGCAAGATTTTTATTGTTGTGAAGCATACAACCTTATTTACTTCATCATGTAAAATTTGCATCATAAGAGGAGAAGATTCATTTTGAAGATTGTATGTTCATGATTCATCATATAAAATGCATACCATACTCAAACATTGTATAGAACTCGTAAAAAAAATGCATACTATAATTTCATTATTCACCATATAAATTTGTACGTAAGCATTGTAACAATTCATATGGAAAAATGCATGTGGCTCATTGCGCATACTATAAGATCATGATTCAAGCGAGTGATCAAGAATGTCTAAAAATGAAAATTTAACAAATTCATGAGTTCGGACAGTTTAACATCCCTAATTCCCTTCTAATGAAATCAAATTGTTCTTCATTTAAGGGTTTTGTAAAGATATCAGCTAATTGATGTTTCGTATCAATAAATTCTAATATTTCATCATGATTATTAACAAGATCTCATATAAAGTGATGTCTAATGTCAATGTATTTAGTTCTAGAGTATTGAATAGGATTTTTAGCTAAGCATATTGCACTAGTGTTATCACACTTTATAGGTATGTTTTTCAGATCAATTCCATAATCCTTTAAAGTGTTTTTCATCCATATAACTTGAGCACAGCATGCACCTGCAGCTATGTACTCAGCTTCGACTGTAGATAATGCAACCGAGTTTTGTTTCTTGGAAGACCAAGAAACTAGTGCGTGTCCTAAAAATTGACACGTTTTGGATGTGCTTTTTCTATCTAAACTATATCTAGCAAAATCCGCATTAGTATAACCAAGCAATTTAAAGTTCTTATATTTAGGATACCATAATTCTAGTTTAAGAGTTCCTTTTAGGTATCTAAATATCCTTTTAAAAGCTTTTAAATGAGATTGTTTAGGGTTAGATTGAAATCTAGCATAAAGTTCTACGCTAAACATGATGTCCGGTCTAGTTGCGGTGAGGTAAAGTAAACTACCTATCATACCCCTATAAGCTTTTTGATCAAAGCTTTCTCCACTTTTGTCAATGTCTAACTTAGTGGAGATACTCATAGGAGTGTTGATAGCTTTTAAACTATCCATGTTAAATCTTTTTAGCAAGTCTAAAGCATATTTTGTTTGATTAAGAAAAATATCATTACTAAGTTGTTTAATTTGTAAGCCTAAAAAGAAGGTTAGTTCCCCCATTAGACTCATTTCAAATTCTAGACTCATGCTTTTGGCAAATGATTCACATAAGGATTCATTTGTAGAACAAAAAATAATGTCATCAACATAAATTTGAATAATAAAAAAATTATTTTTAAATTTTTTAATAAATAATGTAGTATTGACCTTGCCTTTAGAGAAATTATTATGAATTAGAAATGAGCTAAGTCTCACGTACCAAGCTTTTGTGGCTTGTTTCAATCCATAGAGAGCTATAGTCAATTCAAAAATATGATTAGAAAAATTATCATTCTCAAATCTGGGAGGTTGTTCAACATAAACTTCTTCGGAGATAAAGCTATTAAGAAAAGCACTTTTAACATCCATTTGAAATAACTTCAAATTATTACTACTAGCATAGGCAAGGAGTATCCTTATGCCTTCTAATCATGTCATAAGAGCGAAGGTTTCTTCATAATCGATACTATCTTTTTGGTTGAAATCTTTGGCCACTAATCTAGCCTTGTTTCGAACCACGATACCAAATTCATCTTACTTGTTTCTAAAGATCCATTTAGTACTAATAACTAAATAGTCATTTGGTCTAGGAACAAGCTTCCACACTTCATTTCTCTCAAATTGATTCAATTCTTCTTGTATTGCGATGACCCATGAATTGTCTTTCATGGCTTCGTCAATGCATTTAGGTTCAATTTAGGAGAGAAAAGCAACATTAGCACAAAAATTCTTAAGAGAAGAATAAGTTTTAACCCCTTTCGATGTGTCTCCTATAATTAGCTCCTTAGGATGAGCATCTACATACTTCCATTCCTTCGGCAAAGAAGGTTCGGAAGAAGATGCATCCAAGTTGCTAGATTGAGAAAGGGCTTCATTTAAATTCAAAGTATCGAATTTAAGATCATCAACAAAATCATTTTTCTTAACTTCAAAAATTTCATTAAAAACAACATGAATATATTCTTCTATAATCAAAGTTCTTTTGTTAAAGATACGAAATGCTTTAGAAATAAAAGAATAGCCAAGAAAAATTCCTTCATCGGATTTTACATCAAATTTACCTAAGGTATCTTTTTCATTCAAAATAAAATATTTACATCCGAAAACTTTAAAGTATGAAACGTTGGATTTTTTGTTATTCTACAACTCATAAGGAGTCTTGGAAAGTAGTGGTGTTACTAGAACCATATTCATAATATAGCATGCCGTATTTATAGCTTCGGCCCAAAAATATTTGGGTAGGCTATGTTCGTTTAACATGGTTCTTACCATTTTTTGTAAGTTTCTATTCTTTCTTTCTACTACTCCATTTTATTAAGGATTTTTTGGAGTAGAGAAGTTGTGGTTATATCCATTAGATTCATAAAATTCTTAGAAATTATAGTTTTGAAATTCACCACCGTGATCACTTCGAATTAATGAAATCATAAAACCCTTTTTTCATTTTGAACAAGTTTACAAAACTTAGATAAATACCTAAAGCATTCACTTTTGTGTGCCAAAAAATAAGTCCATGTGTATCTACTATAATCATCCACGATGACAAATACGTATTTGCTACCTCCTAGGCTTGATGTAGCAATTGGTCCGAACAAGTCCATATGGATCAATTGCAAAGGTCTAGAGGTGCTTATTTGGTTCGTAGGTTTGTAGCTATCTTTTATTTGTTTTCCTAGTTGACATGCATCACACACATTATCTTTGACAAACTTGATATGAGGAATTCCTCTTACAAGTTCTTTAGATGAAATTTGAGAGATTAGTTTCATGGTAGCATGACCTAATCTCCTATGCCAAAGCCAAGCATTATCATTTAAAATCGAAAAGCACATTTTATTATAAAAATCATCAATCTTGATAGTGTATATATTATTTTGTTTTAGGGCAATCATAGATGTGTTTTTGCATGGTTTTTCAATAATACAAGCATTAGATTCAAATCTAACGATATATCTTTTATCACATAATTGACTAATACTCAAAAGGTTATGCTTTAAACCATCAACTAATAATATATCTTTAATAAGAAGGTTGGATTTGTTACTTATGGTTCCTTTGCTAATGATTTTACCCTTGTTATTATTTCTGAAGATAACATATCCTTCGTCTAGGCTAGTGAGCTTAGAGAAATAAGATGGATCTCCGATCATATGCCTTGAGCATCCACTATCAAGGTACCATCTCTTACTCCTAACTTGTGATAGCACATTTTTTTACAAAAAAAGGATGATTTTTAGGTACCCATTTGACCTTGGGTGCCTCAAAATTCGATCTACATATCTTATCATGTTGCATTGAGTCATTTGAGGTTCTTTTAGGAACTCAAATCAATCTATGTGGACTACATCTTTTAAGTGGATATTTATAGGCAATAGGTCTGAGTTTGCAACAAAAGTTGCATTTGGTGTGAGGTGAAACATGCAAGGTTAGCCCTTTAACAAAGGTGGTTAAATTTTGGTAAGAGCTACTCACAAATCCGATTCCACTTCTCCTATGAACGTGACCCTTATTGGCAAGGATCATGTTCAAAAACTTGCTACCAACCTCAAATTTTTCTAAGGTTTCTTTGAGTAGCAAGTTTTCCTTTTTAAGTATTTCTAGTTCATCACATTTCATATAAAGAGTTAAACTACTATTATGCTCAACCTTTAATCTATCGAAATCACTAACAAGAGAAGTATGCTCCTTTTTTAATAATTTTTATTTTTTACTAATTGATTTACATTCATCAAATAAATCATGAAAAGCATTTAATAGTTCATCAAAGGATAAATTTGCATCAAATGAACTTGTTACCTCATCTCTAATGGCCATTAGTGCATAGTGAGCAACTTGCTCGGTGATAGTAGGCTCCTCTTCTTCGGATGCACTTGAGTCATCCCATGTTGCTTTGAGAACCTTCTTTTTTTGTTACCTCTTCTTGGCTAAGGGACATTCGCTTGTGTAGTGTCCCGGCTTCTTGCATTCGTAGCATATTACTTGATCTTTCTTAAGTTCAAATTTATTTTTAGTGTCATTTTTAAATTTATTTTTTTATGAATTTTTTGAATTTTCTTATTAAGAGTGTCAAATCTTCATCAAGGTCCTCATCACTTGAGTTTTCTTTCAAGTGGTCTTCTTGAGTTCTTAGTGTCATATCCTTCTTGTTCTTTGGAAGGGTATCCTCAAGCTCTTCATGAGCTTTACAAGTCATTTCATAGGTCATTAGTGACCCAATTAATTCTTTGAGAGGAAAATTATTTCGATCTCTGGCCTCTTGAATGGCCATTACTTTAGGGTCCTAACTCTTTGGAAGGGATCTTAAAATTTTATTAACAAGTTCAAAATCCGAGAAACTTTTACTAAGTCCTTTTAGACCATTGACGATATCCGTAAATCGGGTGTACATGTCTCCAATGGTCTCACTCGGTTTCATCTGAAACAACTCATAAGTGTGCACTAAGAGATTAATTTTTGACTCCTTCACTCTACTGATGCCTTCATGAGTCACTTTGAGTGTGTGCCAAATATCAAAAGTCGTTTCACAAATCGATACTCGATTAAACTCGTTTTTATCTAATGCACAAAACAAGACATTCATAGCCTTGACATTTAAAGTGAAAGCCTTCTTCTCTAACTCATTCAAATCGTTCATTGGAAGAGAAGACTTTTGAAAACCATTTTCGACAATGTTCTATAGCTCAAAATCCATTGAAATTAGGAAGATTTTTATTCTAGTCTTCCAATATATATAATCCATCCCATTGAACATGGGCGGATGTGTAATTGAATGACCCTCTTAATTACCGACAAATGTCATCTCTCTTGGGTTTTAAATGAAACGAGAGTGAACCTTGCTCTGATACCAATTGTGAGGATCAAGAGCGGCACTAAGAGGGGGGGGTGAATTAGTGTAGTGGAAAACTTTCACGATTTCAGAAAATTATTCATTTCGTTTAAAACTGATTCCGATGAAAATGGTTTCGATTCAATCTGTTTCGGAGAGAAGTTGAACTTGAAAGATTTCGTAAAAATATAAGAGAAGATTAAGGAAGTTTGCAGTAAAGTAAATTGCACAAATGAAAAGCAAACAGAAATTTAGAGTGGTTCGATCAAGGTGACCTACATCCACTTTCGGATTCCTCCTCCGACGAGGTCTCCGGCATCTACTAAAGGTCTTTCTTTAATAGGTGAAAACCGAACACCTCTTTACAGCACTTTCTCTTTTTGTCGGGTTTAGGGGAGAACCCTTACAAGTCTCACACCTCTCTTGAATAATATCAAAATTTAGAAAGGGAGGAGGAGGACTCTAGCACTTGTTTACAATACTTTTACACCCCAATAATTCAAAATTATAATCACACTTCGGTTCCTTTTCATGCTGAAAAGGGTGGGGTTTTTGTATGCCCCAATGGCTTTCAAAAATGAAGTCAAAAAAGTGTCTTATCCTGGATTTCGGGGGTACTGGCGGTACCACCGCCATTACTGGGCGGTACCACCGCTTGACACCTGACACTGAGCGGTACTACCGCTCAATCTGGGTGGTACCACCACTGACAGAGCTCGGAGACCGAGCTCTAGCGGTACCACCACTGGCAGCAATAACTGCCGACGGTACCATTGCCCAGACCACTTGGGGTGCTACTTTCCAAGTGGTGCCACCGCCAGCCATGAATTCAGTATCCTGGTTGGGCCTTGATTCCGACCCAAACCAGCCCAACTCTAAGCCTAGTTGGCCCCCAACAGAGTTGATGGGATTACCTCCCAAATTAACTCTAATTATCGTTCTAACTACGATTAAGGCAAGCATGGTCCAGTGCATCGATTTTTCACTCAGCAATCTTTCGGCGAACTTTTCAATGAGTCTTCCGGCGAGCTTCTGGCGAACTCCCGATCAACTCTCGGGTAGTCTTCTAATGTGCTTCCGGCGATCTTCCGACGAGCTTTCGATGAGTCTTCCAACGTGCTTCTGGTGATCTCACCATGAACTCTCAGCGAGCTCCTAGTATATTGTCTGAGTCTTCGGCTTTGGCCCATCATCTTCTTTATGCCTTACTGCTATCGTAGTTAATCTTGCATACTTATCTCAACACATGAATTAGATCAAATAATTTACCAATTGATTTCATCATCAAAATCCGAGATTCAACACCTTCATCGGATTTTGCATCAAATTTACCTAAGGCATCCTTTTCATTTAAAATAAAACATTTACATCCGAAAACTTTAAAGTATGAAATGTTGGGTTTTTTGTTATTCCACAACTCATAAGTAGTTTTGAAAAGTAGTGGTCTTAATAGAACCCTATTCATAACATAGCATGTCATATTCGTGGCTTCGACCCAAAAATATTTAGGTAGGCTATGTTCATTTAACATGGTTCTTGTCATTTCTTGTAAGTTTCTATTCTTTCTTTCTACTACTCTCATTTTATTGAGGATTTCTTGGAGTAGAAAAGTTGTGGTTATATCCATTAGATTCATAAAATTCTTGGAAATCACGGTTTTGAAATTCACCATCGTGATCACTTCGAATTGATGAAATCATAAAACCCTTTTCATTTTGAACAAGTTTACAAAACTTAGATAAATACCTAAAGCATTCACATTTGTATGCCAAAAAATAAGTCCATGTGTATCTACTATAATCATCCATAATGACAAATATGTATTTGCTACCTCCTAGGCTTGATGTAGCAATTGGTCCGAACAAGTCCATATGGATCAATTGCAATTATTTGGTTCTTAGGTTTGATGCTACCTTTTATTTGTTTTCCTAGTTGATATGCATTACACACATTATCTTTGACGAACTTAATATGAGAAATTCCTCTTATAAGTTCTTTAGATGAAATTTGAATTATTAGTTTCATGCTCGTATGACCTAATCTCCTATGCCAAAGCCAAGCATCATCATTCAAAACCGAAAAATACATTTCATTGCAAATATCATTAATGTCAATAGTGTATACGTTATTTTGTTTTAGTGTAATCATATATGTGTTTTTGTATGGTTTTTCAATAATGCAAGCATTAAATTCAAATTTAATGATGTGTCCTTTATCACACAATTGACTAATGCTCAAAAGGTTATGCTTTTACCTATGGTTCCTTTGCCAATGATTTTACCCTTCGTCTATGCTAATGAGCTTAGAGAATTGACATAGATCTCCAGTCATATGTCTTGAGCATCCACTATTAAGGTACCATCTCTTACTCCTAGCTTGTGATTGTAAGCGTTTCTACAAAAAAGGATAATTTTATGTACCCATTTGACCTTGGGTGCCTTAAAAATCGATCTACATAACTTAACATGTTGCATTGAGTCATTTGAGGTTCTTTTAGGAACTCAAATCAATTTGTGTGGACTACATTTCTTAAACGGACAATGATAAATTACATGCCCAAATTTGTAACAAAAATTACATTTCTTTCGGGGTGAAACATACAAAGTAGGGCCTTTAACAAAAGTTGTTGGATTTTAGTGAGAACTACTCACAAATCCGATTCTACCTTTTCTATGAATGTGACCCTTGTTGGCAAGGATCATGTTCAAGGATTTGTTACCAACCTCAAACTTTTCTAAGTTTTTCTTAAGTAGCAAGTTTTCCTTTTGAAGTAATTCTAGTTCATCACATTTGGTACATGAAGCTAAACTATCATTGAGCTCAACTTTTAATCTATCATAATCACTAGCAAGAGAATCATGCTCCTTTTTTAACAATTTATAATTTTTATTAATTGACTTGCATTCATCAAATAAATCATGAAAAGCATTTAAAAGTTCATCAAATAATAAATTTGCATCAAATGAACTTGTTACCTCATCTCCAATGGCCATTACTCTTGCTTGGTGTTGATTGGCTCCTCTTCTTCGGATGAACTTGAGTCGTCCCATGTTGCTTTAAGAGTCTTCTTATTCTTTGGTTGTCTCTTCTTTGATTGGGGACATTCACTCTTGTAATGTTCCGGCTTCTTGGATTCATAACATATCACTTATTCTTTCTTAGGTTCAATTTTATTTTTAGTAATATTTTTAAATTTATTTCTTTTTATAAATTTTTTAAACCTTTTTGTTAATAGTGCCAAGTCTTCATCAAAGTCCTCATCACTTGAATTTTCTTTCAAGTGATCTTCTTGAGTTCTTAGAGTCATATCCTTCCTGTTCTTTGGAAGGTTATTCTCTAGCTCTTCATAAGTATTACAAGTCATCTCGTAGGTCATTAGTGACCCGACTAGTTCTTCAAGAGGAAAGTTATATAAATCTTTGGCCTCTTGAATGGCCATGACTTTAGAGTCCCAACTTTTTAGAAGGGATCTTAAAATTTTATTAACAAGCTTAAAATCCGAGAAACTTTTACCAAGTCCTTTTAGACTATTGACGACATTCGTAAATCGGGTGTATATGTCTCCAATAGTCTCACTCGGTTTCATTCAAAACAACTCATAAGTATGCACTAAAAATTTGATTTTTTACTCCTTCACTCTATTAGTGACTTCATAAGTTACTTTGAGTGTGTGCCAAATATCAAATGTCGTTTCATAAATAGATACACAATTAAACTTGTTTTTATTTAAGGCACAAAACAAGGCATTCATAGCCTTCGCATTTAAAGAGAAAATCTTCTTCTCCAATTCATTCCAATCATTCATTGGAAGAGAAGACTTTTGAAGTCCATTTTCTACAATATTCCATAATTTGAAATCCATTGAAATTAGGAAGATCCTCATTCTAGTCTTCCAATATGTGTAATTCATCCCATTGAACATGGGCGGACGTGTAATTGAATGACCCTCTAGGTTGCTGGCAAATATCATCTCTCTTGGGTTTAAAACCAAATGAGAGTGAACCTTGCTATGATACCAATTGTTAAGATCAAGAGCAGCACTAAGAGGGGGGAATTAGTGCAGCAGAAAACTTTCGCAATTTTAAAAAAATATTTGTTTAGATTAAAATTGATTTCGATGAAAATGGTTTCGATTTAATTTGTTTCAGAGAGAAGTTGAACTTGAAAGCTTTCCTAAAAGTGCAAGAGAAGATTAAGGAGGTTTGCAGTAATGTAAATTGCACAAATGAAAAGCAAACCAGAATTTAGAGTGGTTCGGTCAATGTGGCCTACATCCACTTTCGGATTCCTCCTTCGATGAGGTCACCGGTGTCCACTAAAGGCCTTCCTTCAATAGGTGAAGACCGAATACCTCTTTACGGCGCTTTCTCCTTTTCCCGAGTTTAGAAGATAACCCTTATAAGTCTCACTCCTCTTTCTTAGATGGTTACAAGGCTAAGAGATTAAGGAGGAGAACTCTAACTTTTACAACACTTTTATAACTCAAGAATTCAAGATTAAGCCAATGCTTTCATGCCCTTTCATGAAGAAAAGGGTGGGGTTTTTATAGACCCCAATGGCTTCAAAATTGGAGCCAAAAAGTGTCACATCCCCAGAATCCGGGGTACTAGCGGTACCACCGCCGTTATTGGGTGGTACTACCACCGCCTGATAGGGGCGGTACCATCGCTGGCAGGATTCACTATCGACGGTACCACTACCTAGTCTGGGCGGTACCATCGCCCAGATATCTTGGGGGGCACTACTTTCCAAGCGGTGCCACCGCTGGCCAAGAATTCAGAGGCTAAATTGGCTGATCAATTCGGCCCAATTCAGCCCTGTTAAGGGTCCAATTGGCCACTAATTAAGTTAGTGGGATTACTTTTCAATCCTAACTTAATTTATGCTTTAACTACGATAACTAAGACATAATTACAGCGCTTCTTGTTCTGGTGCGTCAATTGCTCTTCCAACGAGCTTCCAGTGAACATCCGACGAACTCTCGGCATATTTCGGTGGACTCTTGGCAAGCTCCTAGACTTTACGACAATCTTCTTGGTGAGTTCTAACGAGCTTCTTTGGCAAACTCCTAGACTTTTCGGTTGGTTCCGGTAGAACTTCCGATGAACGTCCGGACTTCCGACGAACTCTCGAACTCCCAATGTGATCTCAATCTTGACTCCGACACAATACCTGCTTTATGTCTTACTGCTATTATAGTTAATCCTGCATACTTTTTTCAATATATAGATTAAATCAAATAATTTATAATTAACTTCATCATCAAAATTCGAGATTCAATAAAATACTCATGATATTATGATGATGCATACAATGAGAAGTTATGATGGTCATACATGATAGGATATAATATACTTTGATATTTTGATACCATGATAATTTAAAATATTTATGATTTGGAATGATACATGTAATGATATGGAATTTAATTATTATCATTTTCTGAAATGATACCTTATTTTAATATGGCATATTGATAGGGGGAGTATAGTTTAAATACCGTCATCAATTAGTTGTTATCATCAAAAAGGGGGAGATTGTTGAATCTCAGATTTTGATGATGAAATCAATTGATGAGTTTACGATCTAATCTGCGTTTTGAGTGACATAGGACTAACTTCAATCATAAAAAGGCAAATCGATTAAAGCAGGAGGAATCAGACATTGGGCTGGAGTGAAACATGTTAGAAGATTGGACGTCGGGCCAGAGGATCGGTCGACATACCGGCAAAATGACTTCATGTCATGAGTTCGGGTATCGGGCCAAAGGATCGAACATTGTGCCAAGGAGATTAAAGTTGTAGGAGGTCAACATGCTAATTAGGTAATACACTAAAGAAGAGAATGATGTGCTCAAGGATTGGACGAAGTGCCAAATGAACCAATGATATGCCGGACAACATAGAATTCTAGTCTTGTAATCAATTGTCTTAATTGGTCATAGTTAGATCATAATTGAGTTGGTTTCGGGTGTAACTATACCAACTTAATTAGTGGCCCATTGGGCTTGAGTTGGAACTATTTTGGGCCAAGTGGAAGGCTCATTTGGTGACCTAAAGCTTAAGTGGAACCACCTATGAGCTAAAAAAGTCAAGAGCACACTTTTCCAAGCTGTAAAGCAGTGGTATCTTCAGACTACGCGATGGTATCGCCTAGTGTCGGTGTCAGACTGGGCGATGGTACCGCCTAGTGTCAGACTAACAAGTGATGGTACCACCAATTGTCAGTCTGGTAGGCGATGGTACCATCCAGTACTAGAGGTGGTACCACTAGTATCCCGAAAACCCAAGGATTTAAATTTTGGCTCTAATTTTTAAAGCCATTTGGGGTCTATAAATACCCCATAATTTTTTGCTTGGTAAACACATAAAAGTAGAATAAAAACTCTATGATTCCAATGTTATAATCTCTTAAAGTGTAGAGTCTCTCCTCCTAGAGCTCAGTGATAGTCCTAAGGAAGGTGTGTGAGGGAACACTTATAAAAGAGGGGTGTAAAGGTTCTCTCCTGAGCCAATGAAAAGGAGAAAGAGTTGTAAGAGGGTAGTTGATCTTTGCTCATTGAAAGAAGATTGTTAGTGAACGTCGGTGGCCTCGACGGAAGAGGAATGTGAAAGTAGGTCGTGACAACAAAACCACTATAAAACTCGGTTTGCATTTTTATTATGTTTTTTATTCATATTGCTAACTGATTTACTTGCCTACTATGCTCATTACTCTTACGAACATTTTCAAGTTAAATATCTTTCCGATATAAGCTTTATCAAATGAATTTTTTTAATCATCGAAAAGGTCGAAAGTTTTACGAAAGCACTAATTTAACCCCCCCCACCACCTCTTAGTGCCGATTTCGGTCCGAACATTAACTTATAGTTATATTTTGATTAATATTATATATTAATATTTATTGAAATCTAAAACTTGAAATGATTATAACATGAAATTTGAAATATAATTGAACATTGATTTTTGAGTTTGAATGATTGAATCATAATATCAACAAGATCAAATTTCTTTCAACTTGAATTTAGTATATGTATTTAAAAGGATATATGATCATTTGAGTTCAAGTTTATCATAATATTTTAAAATGACAAATAGATGGGGAGTCTTGTTAAAACCCCATCATCAATTGGTTATCATCATCAAAAAGGGATAGATTATTGAATCTCGGATTTTGATGATGAAATTAATTAATGAGTTTATAGACTAATATACTTTTGAGATAAGTAACATAAGAAATAGTTCGATCACAGACTCGAACTATCAAAGAGTAAATTGTCGAAGTAGGAGAATCAAACATTGTGTTAGGAAAAGTTTCATGATGGAAGTGGACGTCGAGCCGAAGGATTGGTCGATGTGCTAAAGATTATACTTTCTACTATAAGTTCGGGCATCATGTTGGAAGAATCGAGTATTGCGCCAAAAGGTCATATATCGTGGGAAAGTCGACATGCCGATAGATCAGGCGATATGCTAAAGGAAAGGATGATATGCCGAAGGTTTAGACAAAGTGTTAGAAGATTGGACAACATACCAGAATGGCATACAATGTGTTGAAAGTTTCATAAGTGAGTCAAATATGTGGTTAGATTATTAAAGTCTTGATCAAGGTCTTTTTGGATCAAATTGAGTTTGTATTAGGTCGAAATCATACCAACTTATTAAGGAACCCATTGGGCTTAAATTAGGGTTGAATTGGATTTGTTAGAATGCCAAATTGATGGCCTAAACTAGGCTTGGGTGGTGGTACCGTGTGAGTCAATCAAAAAGCACTTTTTATACTTTTTTTACGTTTCCAATGGTAGTACCGCTCATGCCAATAGTAGTACCACCCAGGGCGGTGGTAGTGCCACCTAGGCTAGTTGTCATACTGACAGAGCCATGATTCCTAGCCTTGTTACAATGGTAGTATCATCTGGTGTCGGTAGTAGTATCGCTAGTACCCTAAAATTTCGGGGATTTGAATTTTTTGCTCTATTATTGAAGCCTTTTAGGGCCTATAAATATCCCATGTAAGCTTGGTTGATGGAGCACTTATTTCTGAGCATAAAATTATTGTAAACTCTCTCTTTGAGTATTATTTGAGTCTCTTCCTCCTTCTTAAGTTTAGATATGATTTTAAATTATAAAATGTGAGAGATCTTAAAAAAGAGTGAGTGTGGAGGTCCTCTCCTAACCCTATTAAAAGAAGAAAAGTTATAATAAGGATAGTTGATCTTCGTCCGTTGGAAAGAAGATCGATAGTGAAAGCCAATAGCCTCAAGGGAAGAGGAATTAAGAGTGGACATAGGTCGGAAAGACCAAACCACTATAAATCGGTTTACATTCCTTCTCTTGCTTTTAATTTGTTATTGCTTATTTATTTACTTTACTCACAACCCTTACTCATATTTTTAGTTAATCACGTTTCCAATATGGATTTATTCATTGAACTTTAAAATTAGTTAAAATTTGCTATAGCACTAATTCAAAATCCTCCCCTCTTCAAAAACTCGGGATACTTCAAAAATGAGTGTCCATATTTAAAAAGGAAGATATTAACCCAAAAGAAGAAGAAAACACTCAAAGAAATATGGGATAAATCAAGTGAGTCAGAAGTGGAAGAACAAATCAATGAAGGAGAAGTGACAAATTATGTCTTAATGACTTTCAACAATGAGGTAATAAATTCTTTTGGAACTTCCTTATTGTATCAAGAATTACATGAAGTATTTCATGATTTATATGATAAACTCCAAAAGATTAGTAAGAAATATAATTCACTAAAAAGAGATTACTTATTACTTACTATGAATTTGATATATTAAAAATTATGCATAACAAATATACATTAACATCTTGTACTTTGTGCTCTAAATGTGAAGATTTAAAATGAGTCATTTCAAAAATCATATGCTTTGAAAAATATAAAAAAGGACCTAATTGCAATGAATGAGAAACTAGAACATTTCTTAGAATAATCAATTGATAGTAATAATATAATACAATCTCTTAAAAACGAAAATATATTTCTACGATAAATATTAAAAAATTAAAATAAAAAATAAGTCATTTGATATGATTCTTGCTAAACAAGATTGTGTATTTAGAAAAGAAGGTATTAGTTTCACAAATAGTAGCACATATCAAAAGCCAATTAAATTTATAAAGGGATCCACACTACATATTCCTCCTAAAATTAAATAAAACTTTTGTGAAAAGTTTGTCACTATACTTATACATGCTAAGAAATATAGTAATCTTAAATATAGTAAACTTTCTGTTAAGAAATATAGTAATCTTAAATTAGTTTGAGTTCCTAAAACCCAAAGTTAAATAGATACCTAAACAAACCTCTCTTTCTTGTAGATATATATATCCAAATAAGAACTAGGAGCAAAATATATCTAGATAGTGGATGATCAAGGCACATAACCGGAGATCCTATAAAATTCTCAAAACTCACTAACTAAGATAAAGGATATGTTATATTCTGAGATAACAATAAAGAAAAATTCATTAGCATTGGTAATACTAATAACAAATCAAATCTTTTAGTAAATGATGTACTTTTGGTAGATAGTTTGAAACATAACTTAATAAGTATTAGCTAACTTTGTGATAAGAGATATAATGTTAAATTTGAATCTCATGCTTGTATCATAGAAATACCAAACAAGAATAAATTTGTGGTAGCTTTAAGAAATGATAATGTTTATATTATTAATCTTAATGATTTTTATGATTTAACTTATTTTTCAATTTTGAAGGATGATGCATGGCTTTGGCATAGGAGACTAGTATAAAACTAAAGAACTTAATAAGCATTAGCCAACTTTGTGATGAGAGATATAATATTAAATTTGAATCTAATGCTTGTATCATAGAAATACCAAATAAAAATAAATCTATGATAGCTTTAAGAAATGATAATGTTTATACTATTGATCTTACTGATTTTTATGATACAACTTATTTTTTGATTTTGAATAATGATGAATGGCTTTGGCATAGAAGACTAGGATATGTTAGTATAAAATTAATTTCACAAATTGAAACTAAAGGACTTGTAAGATGAATGTCTAAAAAAAAATTTGTTAAAGATAAAATTTGTGATACGTGCCAACTAGGAAAACATATAAAGAGTAACTTCAAATTCAAAAATCAAGTACCTCTAAGTCATTTCAACTAATTAATATTGATTTATTTGGACCTATTAATATCATAAGTCTATGAGGTAGCAAATATATTTTTTATAATTATTAATAGTATATATGACATACTTCTTGACACATAAAAATATTTTTTTTAAATATTTTACCAAATAGTATAAATAAGTTCAAAATGAAAAAGATTTTATGATTTTTTCTATTCGTAGTAAAAATTATGATTTAAATGGGTATAACCATAAATTCTTCACTTTAAAAAATCAGTAACAAAATAGAGTTGTTGAGAGAAAGAACAAAAGCTTATAAGAGATGACAAAGACTATGCTTAATGAACATAGCCTACCCAAATAATTTTGAGTCGAATCCGTTAACATAATATTCAATGTCATGAATAAAGTTATTATAAGACCTCATCTATCTAAAACTCCTTATGAATTATGGAATAATAAAAGACCCAACATCTCATATTTTAAAATTTTTATTTAAAATATTTTATTTTAAATGATAAAGATGTCTTAGGAAAATTTAATGCAAAATCTAATGAATGTATTTTTTTTATATATTCCTCTATCTCTAAAGCTTATAAAGTTTTCAATAAAAGATCCTTAGTCATTGAAAAATCTATTCATGTTATTTTTTAGAATCTTTAATAACTAAGAAGAATAATTTAATGATGATTTTGAATTTAATAAATTGAATATGAATTAGGATTATTCTCCCTAGAGTAACTTAGATGTATTTACTTCCAAAGAAACCTTACCTAAGGAATGGAAGTATATAGATGCATATCCTAAGGAGCTAATTATTGGAAATACATCAAAAGGTATTCAAACTCATTCTTCCTTAAAAAAATATTTATGCAAATACTACTTTTTCATCTCAAATTGAGCCTAAATATATTGATGATGCTCTTAAAGATGACTCATGGATCTCAACAATGTAAAAAGAGATAAATCAATTCAAAAGAAGTAAAGTTTAAATGCTTATTCCTAGACCTAGTGATCATATTGTAATTGGCACTAAATAGGTATTTAAGAATAAGCAACATGAATAAAGTGTTATGGTTTGAAATAAAACTAGATTAGTAACCAATGGTTTCAACCAAGCAAAAAATATAGACCATGAAGAAACCTTCACTCTTGTGGCTAGACTTGAAACCATAAGGATACTCATTATCTATGTATCATTTAAAAATTTTAAACTATTTCAAATGGATATCAAAAGTACTTTTCTTAATAGTTTTATTTTCGAATAAGTTTATGTTGAGTAACCACCTAGATTCGAAAATGATCTTCTTCCAAATCATGTTTATAAATTATCTAAGACTCTCTGTGGGTTGAAATAAGCCCCTAAGGCTTAGTATAAGAGGCTTAGCTCCTTTCTTATTCAAAATAATTTTTTAAAATATAAGATCGACACCACATTATTTATTAAATATTTTAATTATAATTTTTTTATTATTTAAATTTATGTTAATGATATTATTTTTTGTTCTATTAATGAATCTTTATATGAATCATTCACTAAGAGTATGAGTCATGAATTTAAATGAGTTTAATAGGTAAATTGATATTTTTTCTAAGATTACAAATTAAGTAACTAAATGATGGGATTTTTTTTCGTCAAACCAAATATACTCTTGATCTATTAAAATAATTTTACATAGACAATGCTAAGACTATCAACATATAAATGAGTATTTCTAGTAAATTAGATATGGATAATGAATGATAAAACTTTGATAAAAAAATTATAAATGCATGAAGTTAATTTACTATACCTCACTATAATTAGACTTGATATAATGTTTAGTGTTGGGCTTTGTGCAATATTTTAGTTTAATCCCAAACAATTTCACTTTAAAGTAGTAAAAAAAAAATTAAGTATTTAAAAGGAACATCATCTCTAGGATTATTTTATCCTAAATCTAATAACTTTAATTTGATTACTTATACTGATATTAACTTTATAGGATATAGAATAGATAGAAAAAGTACCTTTGAAACTTGTTAGGTCATGTACTTGTTTTTTAGTCATCCAAAAAGTAAAACTCTATCGTACTATCTACAGTTGAAATTGAATATGTTGAATATGTTGTAGTAGATACATGCTGTGCATACATAATTTTGATAAAGAATACTTTAGAAAATTATGAATTTTATTTAAAAAATATCCCTATAAAATGTGATAATACTAGTGTAATTTATTTGAATCTTTCAAATGCATTATTAAACACCCTTTGCTATTTGTTCTTATGTGATCCTTTTTTTTTTTTGCTAATTACTAAAAGGGAGATTGATCCAAACAAATCATGATCTTTTGTTAACTTCTCAAAGTTCATAACTTGAGATTTATTTTGTAACTCTCTAGTATTCATGATTTATAGACACTATTCTTTTTTGTTAATGACAAAAATAGAGCAAAAGTAACTTATATTTTTTTATTAATGAGCAAGAGGGGAGAAGTAGTGATTAATATCAAGCTTATGTGTTGAATAAGGAGACTTATGATGCTTTTATAACTTTTAATTAGTAGTGACTCATGCCTAACTTTTATTAATTATTTTTAAAAATTTAAAACTTGATTGAATATTTAGACTTATAATGATAATATCAAAAAGATCGAATTTGTCTTAACTTGAATTCAAGACTACTATTTAAAAAATATTATTTTGAATTCAAGTTCATCATATTTTTAAGATAGCATATAGATAAGAAGAGTCTAGTTAAGGCTCAATCATTAATTGACCTCTCGGTATCTATTGAAGGCTCAGTCGTCAATTGACCTCTTCGATGACACAATATTGAGATCTTTCATGCATAATGATATCAAAGTAATTTTTATTTTTATATAATTAAAAATTTGATGTAAAGGGAAAGAAGTAATATCATGATAACATGATATCACTCTTTTCTTTTTGCTTATGACAAAGGGGAAGAAGTAGTAACTCTTGTTTTTTGTTGCTCACGAAATGGGAGAAGTGATGACTCATGCATGAATGGGGAGAGTTATGATATCTTATCATTTTTTTGTTATTAGACAACTATTTATGCAAATGGTTCACTTATAGTTATATTTTGATTGACATTATATATTAATAATTCTTAAAATTTAAAACATGAAATGATTATATAACTTGAAATTTAAAACTTAATTTTTTAGCATGAATGATTGAATTATAATATCAAAAAAATCAAATTTCTTTCAACTTGAAATTTAAAACTTAATTTTTGAGCTTGACTCAAATTCAGCATATGTATTTAAAAGGACATATGATCATTTGAGTTCAAGTTTATCGTAACTTTCTAAAATGATAAATAGATAGGGGAATCTTGTTCAAACCCCATCATCAATTAGTTTTCATCATAAAAAATAGAAAGATTATTAAATTCCAAATTTTGATGATAAAATAATTAATAAGTTTATTAGACTAATATCATTTTAAGATAAATGATGTAGGAAATATTTCGATTATGGACTCAGATCACTGAAGGGCCAACTATTGAGCATAAGAGTCGAACGTTACATTAAAAAATTATCGTGTCTAAAATTGAATATCGAGCTGGAAGATTGCTCAATGTGCCAAAAATCAAACTTCATGCTAAAGATTGGAACATTATTCTAGAAGGATTTGATATTATATTGGAAGATTGGATGTCATGAGAAAATTAACATGTCGGTGGAATGGGTGATATGCCAAAGGAAATAACAACATGCCAAATGTTTGGACAAAATGCTAAAAGAACGAATGACATGCCGAAACCTTCGTAAATGTGTTGTATGTATAGTTGATTTATCAAAATTTTGATCTGTTGAATCTCGGATTTTGATGATGAAGTCAATTGTCATTTGTTGTCTAATCTATGTGTTGAGATAAGTGTGCAGGATTAACTACGATGAAAGTTAGACAAGCAGCAGGAGTTGCGCCGGAGTCAAGTTCATGATCACGTTGGGAGTTCGAGAGTTCGACGGAAGTTCGGACGGTCGTCGGAGGTTCTGCGAGAACAGATCCGAGAAGTCCAGAAGCTTGCCAAGCGAAGCTCGTCGGAACTCGCCAAGTGGATCGTCGCAAAGTCCAGGAGTTTGCCGGAAGTCCGCAGGAGCATCACCGAGGGTTCATCGGATGATCGACGGAAGTTCGCCGGAAACTCGCCGGAAGAAGCGATTGACGCACCGAAGCAAAGCTGCAGAAATTGTCTTAGATCTAATCGTAGTTAGCACATTGATTAAGTTGGAAAATGGGAGGTGATCCCATTAGCTTAATCTTGGGGCAATTGGACCCCTGAAAGACTGAAATTGGGCCGAATGGAGCTAACCATTCGGACCCTGATTGCACCAGGAGGTGCAACCGCCTAGGCCAGGAGGTGGCACCGCCTGGGCTAAGCCTCCCAGCGAGACTGGGCGGTGCAACCTCCCCAGCCAGGAGGTGGCACCGCCTGAGCTCAGTCTTCGAGCTAGACTGGGCGGTGCAACCTCCCTGACAGAGAGGTGGCATCGCCTGAGCTCAGTCTTCGAGCAAGACTGAGCGGTGCAACCTCCCTGACAGAGAGGTGGCACCGCCTGAGCTCGGTCTTTGAGCTCTGGCAGAGAGGTGCAACCGCCTCAGTCAAGAGGTAGCACCGCCTGGGCTCAGTCTTCGAGCTCTGCCAGGCGGTGCAACCTCTCCAGTCAGGAGGTGCAACCGCCTGATCCCGGAATTCCGGGATTTGATCGTTTTGAGCTCCAAATTTGAATTGGGTTGGGGCCTATAAATACCCCACCCATTCAGCACTGAAAAGATACAGACCTACACCGAATTCTTGATCTTTTCTGTGATTCTAAGAGCTCAAATTTGTGTAAAGTCCTAAAGTTCTCCTCTTTCTGTTCTTCAAGACTTGAGTTGTAAAGAGAGGAGAGAAAGGTCCTGTAAGGGTTGTCTCCTGAGCCCATCAAAAGGAGTGAATCTGTAAAAGGGCAGTTGGCCTTCGCCTATTGAAGGAAGGCCTCTAGTTGACGTCGGTGACCTCGTCGGTGGAGGAAGCCAAAAGTAGAGTAGGTCAAGACTGACCGAACCACTCTAAATCTCTGGTTTGCGTTTACTTTGAGCACTCTATCATTACTGCAAACCTCCTACATAGCTACTGCTCTCTGCGCCTTTACGAACAAGTTTCTAAGTGCTGATCTTTCCAAATCTGCATTCAGACGTAAATCGGTGTTTTCATACATTACAGTTTACGATTACGTTTTGTAACTGCAAACTATCTTCTGCGCTTTTTACGAACGAGTTTCTTTGCAGTTTACATTTACGTTTTGATTCTATTTATAACTGTAAACTGTCTTCTGCAATTTTACGAACGAGTTTCAAAGTTTAGACGAAAATCTGCATTCAGACGTAAAACTGCATTTAGACGTAAATCGGCTTTCCTCGTACAATCATCAGATTTCAGTTTACATTTACGTCTTGATTTCAACTGCATATTGCCTTCTGCGAGTCTACAAACGAGTTTCAAAGTTCAAACGTAAATCTGCGTTTAGACGTAAATCTGCGTTTAGACGTAAATCTGCTTTTTGCATATTACTTTTTGAGCTGTACAATAGCAACACACTGTCTTTATACTTCTGCTTAAACTGCTTTTGATCTAAACAAGTGATTTACGCAATCTGAGCTTAGACGTAAACTGCGCTTAGACGCAAACTGTGTTTAGACGCAAACTGCGCTTAGACGCAATCTGCATTTAGATGCAAACTGCGTTTAGACGCAAACTGTGTTTAGACGTAAACTGCACTTAATCATAAGTAATCTTAGAATCGGCTTTTGCATCAAAATAGTTTTTATCGAACGAACGCAGCTTTCGTTTTTAATCGCTGAAAGATTTCCGCTGCACTAATTCACCCCCCCCCCCCCCCCCCCCCTCTTAGTGCTCTCGATCCTAACAATTTGTATCAGAGCCCGGTTAACTCTCACACGGATTAAAATCCAAGAGAGATGGCTTACGTCGGAAACCAAGAGGGCCATTCCATTACACGTCCACCCATGTTTAATGGGACGGACTACACCTATTGGAAGACCCGAATGAGGATCTTCCTTATTTCTATGGACGTAGAACTCTGGAATCTTATTGAGAATGGTTTTTCAAAGTCTTCTCTTCCAATGATCGATTGGAATGATTCGGAAAAGAAGGCTTTCGCTCTTAATGCAAAGGCTATGAATGCCTTATTTTGTGCACTTGATAAAAACGAGTTTAACCGTGTTTCAACTTGTGAAACTGCATTTGATATTTGGCACACACTCAAGTGACCCATGAAGGCACAAGTAGAGTAAAAGAGTCAAAAATCAATTTGCTGTTACATTCTTTCGAACTTTTCCGGATGAAACCGAGTGAAACCATTGGCGACATGTTTACCCGTTTCACGGATGTCGTCAACGGTCTAAAAGGACTCGGAAAGAGCTTTTCGGATTTTGAGCTTGTTAATAAGATACTAAGATCCCTTCGTAAGAGTTGGGATCCTAAAGTCACGGCTATTCAAGAGGCAAAAGATCTACGAAATTTCCCTCTTGAAGAACTAATCGGGTCATTAATGACCTACGAAATGACTTGTAAAGCTCATGAAGAGCAAGAAGACATCCTTCCAAAGAACAGGAAGGATATGGCACTCAAAACCTCTGAAGATCACTTGAGAGAAAACTCAAGTGATAAGGACTGTGACGATGACTTGGCACTTCTAACTAGAAAATTTAAAAAATTCATTAAAAGAAACAAGTTTAAGAATGATACTAAAAATAAACTTGAACCCAAGAAGGATCAAGTTATTTGCTATGAGTGCAAAAAGCCGGGACACTACAAGAGTGATTGTCCCCAAGCCAAAAAGAGAATAATAAAGAAGAAGGCGCTCAAAGCAACATGGGATGATTCAAGCGCATCTGAGGAAGAGGAGTCTAACACCGAGCAAGTTGCTCATTACGCCTTAATGGCCATCGGAGAGGAGGTAACGAATTCATTAAATGCTGATTTATCTTTTGATGAATTATTAAATGCTTTCAATGACTTATTTGATGAATGCAAGAGTATCAGTAGAAAATACAAATTGCTGAAAAAGGTGCATGATAGTCTTACCTGTGATTTTGACAAGTTAAAAATTGAACATCATGATAGTTTAAATTCATGTATCAAATGTCATGATTTAGAAACTTTCCAAAAAGAAAACCTGCTACTCAAGAACACCTTGAAGAAATTCGAGGTTGGTAGCAAGTCATTGAACATGATCCTTGCAAACAAGGGTCACGTTCCAAAAAGAAGTGGAATTGGATTTGTGAGAAGTCCTCACCTAAATCCAACCACTTTTATAAAAGGCTCCATCTTACATGTTCAACACCAAGCAAAATGCAACTTTTGTTGCAAAATTGGGCACAGGACACATTATTGTCCATTCAAGAAAATTAGTCCAAACAAATTGATTTGGGTTCCTAAAGGAACCATGATAAACTCTATGCAACATGATAAACAATGTAGATCTATCTTTGAGGCACCCAAAAGCAAATGGGTACCTAAAAATTATCCTTTCTTGTAGAAACCCACACCATCCCAAGCTAGGAGCAAGAGATGGAACCTTGATAGTGGATGCTCAAGGCATATGACCGAAGATCCATCTCAATTCTCTAAGCTCACTAGCATAGATGAAGGCTATGTTACCTTCGGAGACAACAACAAGGGTAAAATCATTGGCAAAGGAACCATAGGTAACAAATCCAACTTCTTTATTGAAGATGTTTTGTTAGTTGATGGTTTAAAACATAACCTCTTGAGCATTAGTCAATTATGTGATAAAGGATACATTGTCAAATTCGAATCTAATGCTTGTATCATTGAAAAACCCCATAAAAACATGTCTATGATTGCATTAAAACAAAATAACGTATACACTATTGACATCAATGATTTGTGTAATGAAATGTGTTTTTCAGTTTTAAATGAGGATGCTTGGCTATGGCATAAAAGATTAGGTCATGCTAGCATGAAACTAATCACTCAAATATCATCTAAAGAACTTGTAAGAGGAATTCCTCATATCAAGTTCATCAAAGATAATGTATGTGATGCTTGCCAATTAGGTAAACAGATTAAGGGTAGTTTCAAGACTAAAAATCAAATAAGCACCTCTAGGCCCTTACAATTGATCCATATGGACTTGTTCGGACCAATCTCTTCATCAAGTCTAGGAGGTAGCAAATATGCCTTTGTCATTGTTGATGACTATAGCAGATATACATGGACCTACTTCTTAAAACAAAAAAATGAATGCTTTAGATATTTTACCAAGTTCTGTAAACTTGTTCAAAATGAGAAGGGTTCTATGATTTCGTCAATAAGAAGTGATCATGGTGGAGAATTTCAAAACCACGATTTCCAAGAATTCTGTGAACTCAATGGATATAACCATAATTTCTCTACTCCAAGAAATCCTCAACAAAATGGGGTAGTAGAAAAAAAAAATCGAAATCTATAAGAAATGGCCAGAACCATGTTAAATGAACACAGTCTACCCAAATACTTTTGGGCCGAAGCTGTAAACACTGCATGCTATATTTTGAATAGAGTACTAGTAAGACCCTTACTCACCAAAACTCCTTATGAGTTATGGAATAACAAAAAACCTAATGTTTCATATTTTAAAGTCTTTGGGTGTAAGTGTTTTATCTTAAATGAAAAGGATAACTTAGGAAAATTTGATGCTAAATCCGATAAAGGAATCTTTCTTGGTTATTCTTCGGTTTCTAAAGATTTTCGTATCTTCAATAAAAGAACTTTAATTATTGAAGAATCCATTCATGTTGTTTTCAATGAGATTTCCGAAATTAAGAAAAATGATCTTGATGATGATGTTAATTTTGATTCCTTAAATTTAAATGAAACCCCTTCTCCAACTAGCAACTTGGATGCATCCACTTCTGAAAAATCCTTACCCAAGGATTGGAAGTATGTAGATGCTCATCCTAAGGAGCTAATATTAGGAGACACATCAAAGGGGGTTCAAACACGATCTTCTTTTAAAAATTTTTGTGCCAACGCCGCCTTTCTCTCCCAAATTGAACCCAAATGCGTTGACGAAGCCATGAAAGATAATTCATGGATTATCGCAATGCAAGATGAATTGAATCAATTCGAGAGAAATAAGGTATGGAAGCTTGTTCCTAGGCCAAATGACCATTTAGTTATTGGTACTAAATGGGTTTTTAGAAACAAGCAAGATGAAAATGGTATCGTGGTTAGAAACAAGGCTAGATTAGTGGCCAAAGGTTTCAACCAAGAAGAAGGTATCGATTACGAAGAAACCTTCGCACCTGTGGCTCGATTGGAAGCCATAAGGATGCTCCTTGCCTACGCTAGTAGTAATAATTTTAAGTTATTTCAAATGGATGTTAAAAGCGCTTTTCTAAATGGCTTTATTTCCGAAGAAGTTTATGTTAAACAACCTCCTGGATTTGAAAATAATGGCCTCCCTAATCATGTGTTTAGATTAATTAAAGCTCTCTATGGTTTAAAACAGGCCCCAAGGGCTTGGTACGAGAGACTTAATTCTTTTCTTATCAAAAATAACTTTACAAAAGGCAAGGTTGATACTACATTATTTATCAAGAATTTTGAAAATAATTTTCTCATTGTTCAGATTTATGTTGATGATATCATCTTTGGCTCTACAAATGAATCTCTTTGTGAATCTTTTGCTAAAACTATGAGTCTTGAATTCAAAATGAGCTTAATAGGAGAATTAACATTCTTCTTAGGTTTACAAATCAAACAACTAAGCAATGGCATCTTTATTAGTCAAACTAAATATGCCATGAATTTATTAAAAAGGTTTAATATGAACAACTCAAAGGCTAGTAACACTCCTATGAGCACCTCCACTAAGTTAGAAATTGATGAAAGTGGAGAAAGCTTTGATCAAAAAACTTATAGGGGCATGATAGGAAGTTTACTTTATCTCACTGCCACCAGACCAGACATTATGTTCAGTGTAGGACTTTGTGCTAGATTTCAATCTAACCCTAAGATATCTCATCTCAAAGCAGTTAAAAGAATACTTAGATATCTTAATGGAACCACAAATCTAGGATTATGGTACCCAAAATCAGAAAATTTTGAGTTAACAGTTTATGCTGATGCGGACTTCGCTGGCTGTAGACTAGATAGAAAAAGCACATCAGGATCATGTCAATTTTTAGGACATGCCCTTGTTTCCTGGTCATCTAAGAAACAAAGCTCGGTTGCTCTATCAACAACCAAAGCTGAATATATTGCAGCAAGTGCATGCTGTGCATAAGTTGTATGGATGAAAAACACTTTAGAAGATTACAAAGTTAATCTTAAAGATATTCCCATTAAATGTGATAACACGAGTGCAATATGCTTAACTAAGAATCCTATACAACACTCAATAACAAAACATATTGATATTAGACATCACTTTATACGAGATCATGTCACTAATCATGACGTAACCATAGAGTTCATTGATACTAAACATCAACTAGCTGACATTTTTACAAAACCTCTAAGTGAAGAATAATTTGATTTCATTCGAAGAGAATTAGGAATGTTGATGTGTTCGAATAGATAAATTTGTTAAAATCATTTTTCGGTCTATATTGAATGATCAAATCACTTGATTGCCATGTTTCTATGATTATATGTGAAAATCTGCAACAAAATCTTGTCCGAATGCATCTTATTTATTCGAATGCTATAAAACAGATTTTCTCGTACACTTTCATGAAAAATAAGTTTCTGAAATAGATTTGATGAAGTGATTCATGTGTATGTATTCCATTCTGCAAAATCTTTACATAGACAATGGATTATAACAAAAAGTGGAAGAAGTATTTAAAGCAATCTGTGTAAAATTCCTCTATAAGCTTGCTATTATTATTTTCCTGGCATCATAATTACTATGCTTTTTGTTGATGACAAAGGGGGAGATATATGAATTGATAAACACTGCCATGATTAGAAATACTATGAGTGATGCTATAAACACACTGCTATGATTATGGCATCCTTGCATCACCAAGAGATATATGAACATGTGCTAAAGTTTGCATTATGTTTGCATTATGCCCTGAGTTGATATCTTATCATGTGAAGAAAATGCAAAACTTGCTAGAATATTTCAAATGTGTGCATCATGTAATAGTGCTTCACAGCTTTAAATGATAATGTTCAAAATACATGATGAATAGTTACAATCACAATCATACAAACTTGATGATGTATGTCAAGCCTTGACATCATCTTTGAAGAGATACCTCATGATGATTATCATGATGGGAGTATTGATAAGTTTAACTGATCTAACTTATCAATACGTCACTTGAATTCTTAGGTATTGAATTCAAGGTTGACTTATCTCAACTATGGCATATAGACAGGGGGAGTTAAGGATAACTCCATTATCAATTGATTGTCATCATCAAAAAGGGGGAGATTGTTGAATCTCGGATTTTGATGATGAAGTCAATTGTCATTTGTTGTCTAATCTATTTGTTGAGATAAGTGTGCAGGATTAACTACGATGAAAGTTAGACAACCAGCAGGAGTTGCGCCGGAGTCAAGTTCATGATCACGTTGGGAGTTCGAGAGTTCGACGGAAGTTCGGACGGTCGTCGGAGGTTCTGCGAGAACAGATCCGAGAAGTCCAGAAGCTTGCCAAGCGAAGCTCATCGGAACTCGCCAAGTGGATTGTCGCAAAGTCCAGGAGTTTGCCGGAAGTCCGCAGGAGCATCACCGAGGGTTAATCGGATGATCGACGGAAGTTCGCCGGAAACTCGCCGGAAGAAGCGATTGACGCACCGAAGCAAAGCTGCAAAAATTGTCTTAGATCTAATCATAGTTAGCACGTTGATTAAGTTGGAAAATGGGAGGTGATCCCATTAGCTTAATCTTGGGGCAATTGGGCCCCTGAAAGACTGAAATTGGGCCGAATGGAGCTAACCATTCGGACCCTGATTGCACCAGGAGGTGCAACCGCCTAGGCCAGGAGGTGGCACCGCCTGGGCTAAGCCTCCCAGTGAGACTGGGCGGTGCAACCTCCCCAGCCAGGAGGTGGCACCGCCTGAGCTCAGTCTTCGAGCTAGACTGGGCAGTGCAACCTCCCTGACAGAGAGGTGGCACCGCCTGAGCTCAGTCTTCGAGCAAGACTGGGCGGTGCAACCTCCCTGACAGAGAGGTGGCACCGCCTGAGCTCGGTCTTCGAGCTCTGGCAGAGAGGTGCAACCGCCTCAGTCAAGAGGTGGCACCGCCTGGGCTCAGTCTTCGAGCTCTGCCAGGCGGTGCAACCTCTCCAGTCAGGAGGTGCAACCGCCTGATCCCGGAATTCCGGGATTTGATCATTTTGAGCTCTAAATTTGAATTGGGTTGGGGCCTATAAATACCCCACCCATTCAGCACTGAAAAGATACAGACCTACACCGAATTCTTGATCTTTTCTGTGATTCTAAGAGCTCAAATTTGTGTAAAGTCCTAAAGTTCTCCTCTTTCTGTTCTTCAAGTCTTGAGTTGTAAAGAGAGGAGAGAAAGGTCCTGTAAGGGTTGTCTCTTGAGCCTATCAAAAGGAGTGAATCTGTAAAAGGGCAGTTGGCCTTCGCCTATTGAAGGAAGGCCTCTAGTTGACGTCGGTGACCTCGTCGGTGGAGGAAGCCAAAAGTGGAGTAGGTCAAGACTGACCGAACCACTCTAAATCTCTAGTTTGCGTTTACTTTGAGCACTTTATCATTACTGCAAACCTCCTACATAGCTACTGCTCTCTGTGCCTTTACGAACAAGTTTCTAAGTACTGATCTTTCCGAATCTGCATTCAGACGTAAATCGGTGTTTTCATACATTACAGTTTACGATTACGTTTTGTAACTGCAAACTGTCTTCTGCGCTTTTTACGAACAAGTTTCTTTGCAGTTTACATTTACGTTTTGATTCTATTTATAACTACAAACTGTCTTCTGCAATTTTACGAACGAGTTTCAAAGTTTAGACGAAAATCTGCATTCAGACGTAAAACTGCATTTAGACGTAAATCAGCTTTCCTCGTACAATCATCAGATTTCAGTTTACGTTTACGTCTTGATTTCAACTGCATATTACCTTCTGCGAGTCTACAAACGAGTTTCAAAGTTCAGACGTAAATCTGCGTTTAGACGTAAATCTGCGTTTAGACGTAAATCTGCTTTTTGCAGATTGCTTTTTGAGCTGTACAATAGCAGCACACTGTCTTTATACTTCTGCTTAAACTGCTTTTGATCTAAACAAGTGATTTACGCAATCTGAGCTTAGACGTAAACTGCGCTTAGATGCAAACTGTGTTTAGACGCAAACTGCGCTTAGACGCAATCTGCATTTAGACGCAAACTGTGTTTAGATGCAAACTGTGTTTAGACGTAAACTGCACTTAATCATAAGTAATCTTAGAATCGGCTTTTGCATCAAAATAGTTTTTATCGAACGAACGCAGCTTTCGTTTTTAATCGCTGAAAGATTTCCGCTATACTAATTCACCCCCCCCCCCCTCTCTTAGTGCTCTCGATCCTAACATGATCAAAATCATTATAGGTCAATTTGAGTTGGTATTATCTCGAAATCATACAACTTGTTAAGAAAGCTATTGGGCTTGAACTAGGATTGAATTGGGCCTATTAAAAGGCCAAAGCAATGGCCTAAACTAGGCTTGGATGTTGATACTACAAAGCCCAAGCAGTAGTACTGCTTGAGTAAATCGACAAGCATTGTTTGTGCTTTATTAGCATTTCCAATGGTAGTATCACCTAGTTTGATAGTAGTATCGCCTAGGCTATTGATAGTACTACCAGAGCCAATATTTGTAGCCTAGTTGCTATAGTAGTATCGTCTAGTGTCATTAGTATCGCTCGTACCCTTAAATTTTAGGAACTTAAACTTTTTACTTTATTCTTAAAGCCTTTTAGGGTTTATAAATATCTCATTCAAGATTGGTTGATGGAGCATCTATTTTTTAACAGAAAAATATTACAAACTCTTATTTAAGCATAATTTGAGTCACCACATTCTTTTGAGTTTGTTTATAATTCTAAGTTATAGGAGTTGATAGATTTTATGTAAAAAGAGAGTGTAAAAGTTATCTATTTAGTTTGAAAAAAGAAATAAGTTATAACAAAAATAGTTGATTTTTGATCATTGAAAAAGAAAATCGATAGTAAAAAACCAATAACATCGAGGGAAGAAAAATCAAGAGTAGACATTGGTCGAGAAGATCAAACCGCTTGATTTACCTCTCTTTACTTACTCTTGTAGTTTTATTCTCTTTACTTATAATCTTAACTTTAGTAATTGAGTTTTTAAAATATATTAATTTATCGATCAAATTTTAAAATTAATTTAAAATATTATTATATTAATTTACTCTCTCTTAGTATTATTAAAATTCTAACATAATACTAGCGGTGAGAAATCCAATTGGCGACATGGCAGGGAGAGTGGCGAGTACGTGGTGACGTGGATTGATTAATAGCATAAACTCCAATGCAAGTTAACGGTGGTAAGTAAAGATAGGTTTCATGGCTCCGAACTAGCGGACAGGGAGATCAATCCCCAAAGCGAGGGGCGATGTTATATGTTGCTTTCCGGTTTCTGGTCCTGCACGAACACGAAGAGACATGAGGAATGAATTTGACGGCGGTGCTCCCTTCTTCAGTTTCTCATCCCTCGTGCCTGCCCAAGGACGAAGATGGTAGGAATTATTTTGGCGACATGTTTCGTTCTCTCCTTATTTAATTCAACAATGCAAACTAAATATAGTGTCTATATATTAAAGTAGCAAATCACTGGACGTCATATCACGTAAGGTGAATTTCTGAGAAAATTATCTTATTTTATAATTTTTCTTGAACGGTGTCTTCTTTTATTTTTTTTATTAGTGCTTCAATTTTGTTTTTTTACATCCTCCAATTATCCCTCATAAGATTACAAAGACTAATGCTCCCTACATTGAATCAGAACTAGTTTAGTATAGATTTTCAGTGTTTTTATGAAGGTATCAAAAATAAATATACAGAAAGATCAATTTTTATTTTACATGTTTTTCTTTTCAAATCAATAAGAATTCATAAAGATGATAAGTTAATTTATATTATACTTTGGATCCTCAGATATAGTATTTTTTGTAAAGCACATAATATTTTATATATGATAAAAATATTCTAATTCTATTTAAAAATATTGGAGCTGAACCGATTCATAAGAGGCATCGATCCAATGTTTTGTCGTGTTAAAAATATTTTAAAATAAAAAATAAGATACTGATAAAATAAATAAATAAAGATATTAAATTAAAAAATCTAAAATAATAAAATTTCTCATGAATTCATCCTAATGTGTAAGCATACTGAAGAATTCTATGCATGCATTTCCCCTCTTCTTTTTCGCATGACTTGTGTTTCTCTCCGAAAAGACGAGAAGCATCGTAGCCCGCAATGTGTGACTGTTGCTTGCACGTCTCTGGCCAAATGGATCAATCATGCCCAGATCGGTATGCGTGCACGGACGGCAAAGCACACACAGTGGTGAGTGAACCAGAAGCAGGCCATCCCATTTTGATGCCATGCTACGCTTCGCTTCCACAGTGGTGCTGTGATCCCAACGGCACTCACCAGTCACCATTGCATGCTGGGGAGAGGAGCTTTGCATATTGTCCAACGGGCACAGCCCTCTTCCTCTTTCCCGGAAGCATCCCGGGCACCATGGAGGACCAAACAGAGATATTAAACAAGGGAATAAAAATAAGCTATTTTTTATTCCTCTTTTGGATTCCTCCTCCGTTTCCCATGCCCTACTCTCATGGTATGTCTAAACTTCTCTTGTCGAGCAGAAAAGAAGGCTGTGTAAGTTTGTTCGGATTGAATTGGTCAACACTGTTGTTCGCATCAAATCGAACAACAGAGACGCCCGATCCTATAATTGTGAGGACGCGCAACGACATAGCGCTGATTGCGCAATTGGACAGTGAAAAGCTATGGCGCAGAAGGAAAAGAAGAAAACACCACCTTAAGCAGAGGACACCAACAATGATGACAAAGAACAAAAAGCTTCAAACAACAAACAAATCTTAGGGGCCCAATGGACGCCTTAGCCATCAGCAACTCAAGCCAATCTATCTGCCGACAACATTCTCTATCATCTTCCACGTACGCCAAAAGACAAGCGCTGATGGATGATGAACACTGAAAGCTTAAGAGATACTAATCTACTCTTTGGCTTTGGAACTTCTATACAACTCCTTACCTGCGTTCATGGAATCCATTGACATGACAAGTAGTGACTTATGTTGAGGAACTGATGTGTCGTGGCTGGTGAGTTAATACGGCCTAGTCCACGGATAGATATCGGGAGTTTTGGTCAGCTGAGCTGATTGTCATGGTCGGTCGAGCCCTTGCGATGCGGTGTCGACGTCGGGGTGTTGATCAGCGTCTCTCGGTCCAGACGTCGATTAGTGGCCCACCGTCTGGATGCTAGTCGATGACTCCAAGGTCGAAACGCTCATGGCTCGTGAGTGGTCGCTTTCCTACAAGAATGGCCTGCACCGAGTGATTGCCGACTGTGACCCCTCCGACGAGCAAGTCAGCGGTATATTAATTTACCTTTTTTTTTTCTCCCCATGGGTCGGATGCCGACCCAAGATTTTTATACTATTGTACGAGGGTCGATCGTACATGGGTTTGGCATGGTGACCGATCCTCGAGAGGTGAGATGGTACCTTCATGTGGCCGCTATCCTGGGGCGTGCAGAACGGCGCTATGCGGCGCCATCCCGAGCTTTCCGAGATGGGACGTACTGAGCAACGCCTTGGTACGGATTTTGGCTCAGCGCGTGGGGGTGCTCCTCTTGCTGACATGGTTGTAGCATGGCATGATGTCGATCATGACGAGACCTGGACCCAAAATATACCTTTTCACTTCTCCCCCCCCATCGAGGCATGTCGTGGGATCCTTGTGAGAGGGTGAGAGGTGTGCTTGGGTCAAAGTGCCAGAGTTGTGTTGATTACTTGCGAGAGGAAGCTGGATTGGCTCATTGTGAGGCAGTTCGGGGGCAACGCCCTATGCTTTGGGAAGGATTTGCACTGTTGGTCAGGTGGCTAGACACATGTGGGATGATGTCAGCGAGTCACTGGTCAGGAGACCGAGCTGTGTGAGCTGGGAGGAGACGACCTGTTGGCCGAGTAACTGATCTCGGACTCAGGCTTATTATGGTTGGCAAGTTGCAAGTCGGAGGACCGATCTAGTGCGACTCAAATAAAGACTAGCTAGTCGTAAGTTGGGAACCGATCTGGAGTGACTAAGATGAAGACTGGGCCTGCGGGCCGAGGGTCTGCACTCAGGCTTAGGCTGGACTGGTGAGTCGCAAGTCGGAGGACCGATCTAGTGTGACTCAGAAAAAGACTGGCTAGTCGCAAGTCGGGAACTGATCTGGAGCGACTAAGATGAAGACTGGGCCTGTGGGCTGAGGGTCTGCACTCGGGCTCAAGTTGGACTAGCGAGTCACAAGTTGAAGGACCGATCTAGCGTGACTCAGATAAAGACTAGCTAGTCGTAAGTCGGGAACCGATCTGGAGCAACTAGGATGAAGACTAGGCCTGTGGGCTGAGGGTTTGCACTCGGGCTCAGGCTGGACTAGCGAGTCGCAAGTCGGAGGACCGATTTGGTGAGACTCAGATAAAAACTGGCTAGTCGCGAGTCGGGAACAAATCTGGCGCGACTAGGATGAAGACTGGGCCTGTGGGCCAAGGGTCTGCACTCGGGCTCAGGCTGGACTGGCGAGTCACAAGTCGGAGGACTGATTTGGCGTTTCTCAAATAAAGACTAGCTAGTCATAACTCGAGAACCGATCTGAAGCGACTAGGATGAAGACTGGGCCTGTGGGCCGAGGGTCTACACTTGGGCTTAGGTTGGACTGGCGAGTCACAAGTCGGGTGATTGATCTGGCATGACTCGGATAAAGATTGGCTAGTCACAAGTCGAGAACTGATCTGGCACGACTAGGATGAAGACTGGGCCTGTGGGCCGAGGGTCTACACTTGGGCTCAGGCTGGACTGGCGAGTCGCAAGTCAGAGGATCAATATGGCGCGACTCAGATAAAGACTAGCTAGTTGTAAGTCAGGAACCGATCTGGAGCGACTAGGATGAAGACTAGGCCTGTGGGCCGAGGGTCTGCACTCGGGCTCAAGCTAGATTGGCGAGTCGTAAGTCAGGGGACAGATTTGGCGTGACTCAGATAAAGACTAGCTAGTCACAAGTTGAGAACCGATATGGAGCGACTAGGATGAAGACTGGGTGCGTCATTAGGCGACACACTAGGGTTTGCCCGGGTGCCACCGCGCCACGTGGTGTGCCTCGTGGAGCGGTGCAGGGCCTGGCGGGAATCTTTTTATTATGAATGGCTTCTAGCGGGAGATTTTGGGTGATGAGGCACCTATGGTGAGAGATTTCGGGTGATGAGGCACCTCTGGCGGGAGCTCCGAGACTGGTGAATCTGGAGAATCCGAGGAGTCATGATGGGTTTTAAATGCTGCGACCATCTCTCTCCTCGAAAAGCCTAATCGTCGTCTCGCGGTGGATTAGCCTGCTCTTTATAGGCTTCTTCCAAAACAGTTGCCATCACTTTTGCTTAGTCCTTCGTCCTGCGCCCCGGCTCCTTCCTTCCAACCTTGAGGTCATGATGTCTCCGTTTGTTATGACTCTAGCTAGGAGAGTCCTAATTGAGAGGAGCATTCATGTAAAATCTACCTAAGCCAACCCCTATTAAAGAGGTGAAGAGGCCGACTAGGGTTTGGAGGTTATTTCTTAAGGAAGAATTAAGAGTTGTAAAGGAATAGGAGTCTTGAGTAGGAGTCCTATTAGGAGTCCTGAGTAGGAGTCTTAATTGAGTAGAAATCTTGAGTAGAAGTCCTATTAGGAGTTAGGGTTTAGAAACCCTATAAATAGCCATGTATTCATCCTATTTTCATAAGCAATAGATGAATCTTTTCTGCAGCATTTGAGCAGCAACTTGGAGGGAGGAACCCCTATAGAGTTCCAAGAAGGTCGATCCCCTAAAGAGATCAACCCCAAGTTTAGAATCTACAAGGGTTCTAACACCTGGTATCAGAGCAGCGTTCTTGGCATCTCGCTGCCCTTCCACTACCATCCATCAGCCCTCCACAACCGCCCAAAGCAATTCCCACAATTGCTTAAAAGATCATCGCCAAATTTCGCTTAAAAGATTACTTGACCGCCCGCAGCAGTTTTAGGATCAGCGACGCTCCTTCCAATAACAAATGTTGGTAGAGTCGCTTCTTTTTCATCAGTTGTAGTCGGGGGTGGGGTTTTAGTACTGGATGGACTTCCCGAACCATCGACAATACCCCCCTGTTGCTTTCTGTCGGAGAAACAACGGACATGAATCGGTTGAGGGGTATCTTGTCCTCTTCTCGGGCAATCAGGGAGATGACTTAGGAGTGGCTAGTCGAGGCGGGACTGAGCCCAACCACTGGGGGTATGGTCATTCGCATGTTATGGATCGTCTGGCAGCGACCCCTCAAGAAGGCCTTCGGTGCACCCAAAGTCAATGCGGGACCTGTGCCGCATCCGCTCATGGGCCGAAGGCGAGCAGTACTAGGCCTTGAGCATGGCCGACCTTCCTTCTGGGGAGCCAAGAACCCCCTATGCCTCTCGGTAGGCGAACCTCAAGGTCGACAATCAGATCTAGAGCGATGGGCCAATCGCCCAGGAGTTTATTCGGGGGGGCGCTCCACCCGGCGATGGCGAAGGAGCTTTATTGCTCCTCCTCGGAGGCGCTGGTGGATCGGGTGGCCAAGTTGTTTGTTTGGGTAAGTGGTGGTGCTCCTTCCTTATTCGATTCTTCCTTCTTTGCATGGGTCCTAATGTCGATCTTTGTGCAGGGTCAACACTACACCATGGCGCTGATCGATCGGGTCCTCGACGCAAGGCGAGTGATCGAACGTCAGTCGGACATCAATGCTGCTCTTCGTCTGGAGAATCTGGAGCTGAGGAGCAGATCTAGCCCGAAGGCCGTGGTTGCAGCCGAACAGCGTGCCTCGGCTCTGGACGAAGAGGTGACTTGCTTAAAGGCTGAGCTGGAGGAAAGTCGATCGTGCATTTGGAAGCTGGATGATGAGATGCTGACCCACTCCCACGACATCGAATCTGCTAGGTCTTCGGCTTGGGCCGCCGAAGAGGTCCTGAAGGAGGAGTGGCTGGCGTTGCCCGAGAAGATCAAGGGCGCGATCGTTGAGTATAAGTCATCCGTCGAGTTCGAGTGCGGCCTGGTGAGGTCGGGGTGGGTGACATATGAGTTCGGGTATCGGGTGGCTTACGCCCGTTTTCGAGCGAGGTACCCAGACCTGGAACTGGAGTCGGACCCGTTCGCCGACCAGCTAGAGGATCAAAACGTCGACATGCCAGTGAGCATCCCCTTTAATGATGGACCCGAGACTCCTCCTCCGAACTAAAAGCTGTATTTCTTTTTTCTTTTGCTTTGGTCGGGTCATATTTTGAAACTGTATTGCCCGACCACGATGTGTATTCCTTTTCATCAATAGAAAGTTGTTGCTTTAGAATCCTGACTTTTGTCTTTCCCGATTGTGGATGTGCATGTTTCTTTTGACCAATAAAACATGACTTTTTGGCACCTTGGCCTTTGGTCTTTACGGATAGAACTTCTTTAAATTTGTCGCATTCCACGTCCTTGGCAAAGGGTTTCCTTCCATAGTCTCGAGTCTATAGGTCCCTTTTCTTAAGGCCCTTTTCTTGAGACCCTCCAGAATCGCCCAATTCATTACTTTGGTCTGGTCGTTAGTTTGGGGGTGCGCGACTGAGTTGAACTTCAATTGTATCTCATACGACTGGCAATAGGCCTTGAACTTAATATTGTTGAATTAAGCTCCGTTATCAATGACGATAGCCCTCAAGACCCCGAACCGGGTGATAATGTTCTTCCATGTGAAGCTTTGAACTTGTTTCTCGGTGATGGAGGCTAAGGGTTCGGCTTCAACCCACTTCGTGAAGTAGTCGACCCCTATTATAAGGAAGCATCATTGTCCCGAAGCTGGAGGAAAAGGCCCGAGGAGATCAAGTCCCCATTGGCCGAAGGGCCAGGCCGTCTCCATCGATGTAAGAGGAACCGTCGGTTGGTGTTGCAGTCAGGCATGCCTTTGACACTGTTGGCATTACTGCATGTGTGATATGGCATCTTGGCGCATGGTCAGCCAGTAGTACCCCTGTCTGAGAGTCTTGAAGGCCAAGGTTCGTCCCCCGATGTGCTCCCCACAAATCCCCTTGTGGAGTTCAGCGAGGACCGTATCAGCTTCTGATGGTGCGAGGTAGCATAAGAGAGGTTGAGAGAAAGCCCTACGGTACAGCTTTCCACCGACCACACAGTACCAGGCTTGGGCTCGCCTCAGTTATCTTGCGACCGTCGGGTCGTCAGGCTTCGTCCCATCCTTCTTGAAGCGGAGGATCTCTTCCATCCAATTTGGCGAGTCCTCTGTTTCGGCGACCTCGTGAGTTGGTATAGTCGGTGCCGTTACGGATTCAGTTGCAGGGGTTACCGCCAAGCTACGAGCGGAGGCCAATCTGGCCAACGCATTAGCCTACGTGTTCTGCACCTGAGGTATTCTAGTGACCGAGAGGCGGTTGAAGCGATGGGCGAGCCGTTTCGCTTCTATCAGGTATAATGCCATTGTTGGGTCCCGACATTTGTAGCTCCTGTTGACATGTCCTGTCACCAACTGGGAGTCGCTGAAGACTTTGAGGTTGCTCACATGCATCTCCAGAGTGAGGCGCAGGCCGTGAAGTAGTGCCTTGTATTCAGCCTCATTGTTGGTGGCCCTGAATTGTAATCGAAGCGATCTCTCGTAGGTTTCTCCGGACGGGCCCTTGAGGATAAGTCTGACCCCGACTGCTTCGGTAGTGGTCGAGCCGTCCACATGCAGGGTCCACGTGCTCTCGTTGTTCTCTTGCCTAATAGCATGATCTTCAAGAGTTAACTTGGAGATGAAGTCAGTTAGTACTTGAGCTTTGATGGCGGTTCTGGGGGAGTACTGGATGTCGAATTCGCTGAGCTCGACCGACCACTGTAGCATTCGACCCGATGCGTTGAATTTGGAAAGGATTTACCGCAACGGTTGGTCGGTAATCACTTTGATTGTATGAGCTTGGAAATATGGTCGCAGCTTTCGGGCCATTTTCATTAGTGCGAGGGTCAGCTTCTCAATCGGGGAATACCGCACCTCGGATCCGACGATGATGTTGCTGACATAATAGACAAGTTATTGTGTCGGTGGTGTTTCCTGAACTAACACCGAGCTGACCGCCTATGCTGAGGCCGCCAGGTAGAGACTGAGGGTTTTGCCTGGCTCGGGCAAGGCGAGTCGGGGCAAGCAAGCGAGTCACGCCTTTAACTTTTCGAATGCTTCCTCGCATTTTGGGGACCATGTGAAGTTGTCGACTTGCCGCAGAGCCCGGAAGAAGGGGAGGCACTTGTTACCTGATCGTGACACGAACCTGCTAAGTACCGCCAACTTTCCAACGAGGCGCTGCATATCCTTGATCAAGCGAGGGGGGTGCATCTCGGTTATGGCCCGAACCTTTTCTGGGTTGGCATCTATCCCTCTCTAATGGATGACGAAACCGAGGAATTTCCTCGAGCTAACCCCGAAGATGCACTTCGCGGGATTCAAGCGCATGTTAAATTGCCTAAGCGTTTGGAACGTCTACACCAGGTCGGCTAGGTGCGTGCTTGCAGTCTTACTCTTCATGATCATGTCGTCCACATATACTTCTATGTTCCTCCCAAGCTGGTGCTTGAACAACTTGTCGACCATTCTTTGGTAAGTCGCCCCAGCATTCTTTAGGCCGAAAGGCATTACTTTGTAGCAATACACTCCTCTACTAGTGATGAAGGCGGTGTTCTCTTGGTCTTGAGGTGCCATCCGAATTTGGTTGTAGCCCGAGAATGCATCCATAAATGTAAGGAGTTCATAGCCTGCGGTGGCATCAACCAATTGGTCTATCCTGGGAAAAGGATAGCAGTCTTTGGGGCATGCTCGGTTAAGATCGGTGTAGTTAACGCACATCCTCCAGCTTCCATTGGGTTTCTTAACGAGGACTACATTCGACAACCACCGAGGGTATTTCACCTCGATAATAAATTCTACCTCTTTAAGGCAGTCGACCTCATCCCTGATCACCTTCTATCGGTTGGGAGCGAACTTTCTTAGCCTTTGCTTCACCAGCTTAGCCTCGGGGTCGATGTTAAGCTGGTGCTGGGTCACCCCCAGATCAATCCCAAGCATCTCCTTGGGGGACCATGGAAACACATCAGCATTTTCCCTCAGGAAATCGATGAGCTGGAGCTAATATGCTTCGGGGAGTGTCATCCCAACTTTCATGATCAGATCAGGCCGGTTCCTTTTTAGGGGTACCTTGGTAAGTTGCTCGGGGGGCTCCAACCGCATCGGTGTCACGGCTCCTTCATGGGGATCCGAGATTTGACGGGAGCATGACTTCTTCGGAAGAGTAACCATTGTAAGATAGCATGATTCTCCCAGATCACTTTGGGATTCCCCAACCCCTGCCGACGTTGGAAATTTGATGGCCTAGTGGTAGGTGGAAACCATTGCTTTTAACTTGTTGAGCGTTGGTCGGCTGAGGATGACATTGTAGGCCGAGGGTAGATCAACTACCATGAAGGTAGTCATTATCATCTTTGCTCTTGGCTCTTCCTCAATGGTGACAGGGAGGATGGTGGTCCCGAGCGGGGAGATAGAATCCCCCGTGAACCTATTGAGTGCTAACGCCATGGGGGTGAGGTTATCCTTGGTCAAGCCGAGCTTCATGAAGGCATCGAGGTATAACACATCGGCAAAGCTCCCGGTGTCGACCATTACTCTTTTGACCCGAGTGTTGATGATCTGAATGGAGATCACCAAAGCATCGTCATGATGGGGGCGCTCGACCTCTTCGGCTCCAAAAGTGATTTTAGGCTCGAGCTTGGGTCAGGGATGTTTCTCGACCACGTCTGGGTGTAGGCCTTCCTTGCCGCGGAACTAATGCCACCGGTTGTCGGTCCTCCGGAGATGACATCGATATGTCTTTTGACGGGTCCCTTAGGGTGCAGAGTTGCTTCCCAGGGTTCCTTGAGATAGCCCCCGAGGTGACCTCTTCAAATCAGGTCCTTGATTTGATTCTGGAGGTCACAACAGTCTTCCGTGTCATAATCGTAGTCTCGGTGGAACCTGCAATATTTAGACTGGTCTTTATGAGTAGCTTTCATGGGGTTGGGCTATCGCAAGAGGCCCTTCTCCCTAATTTGGAGGAAGATCTCGGTACGAGATGTGTTCAGAGGGAGAGGTGGGGGCCTCGAGAGCAGTGGCTCTTGTCGGTCGGGCCTTTGACAGGGTTGTACCGGGGCGGCTGAGGTTGTTCCTTGAGATTGTTCCACCCTTGGCCTCTTTCCATCCATGCACTTTCCCGCCACTAGAGCTTCGGCGATGATGTATTGGTTGGCACACTGGAGCATCTCGGGGATGATTTATGGTGGCTTCTCGATCAACGACCAGAAGAACTTTGAAGGCTTCAAACCCATCAGAAATGCCTGCATAATTAAAGAGGGATGAGCTTTTGGGAATCCTCATATTTCAGTGGCGAAGCATGCCACAAACTGAGAGAGAGACTCATCTTTGTGTTGGGACAACGCGAGCAAGGTAGCCATGGAAGGCCTGGGTCGCACACTGGTGAGGAAATTCTGCTCGAACTCCCTTGCGAGCTGGTCGAAAGACGAGACCGAGGATGGACGCAACTGGCTGAACCACACTCGTGCCATTCCCCTAAAGGTGGTCTGGAATTCCTGATACATCAGGGCATCGGAGGTACCATAGAGGGCCATTTGAGCCCAAAACGCAGCGACACGCTCTGTGGGATTGGAGTCGCCATCATAGTCTCTAATGCCGATAGCCTGAAGTTGAGGGGTACAGGCTTGTCCTGTATTTCCTGAGTAAAGGGGGATCCGTCCGAGCTGCCTTCGCTCGACTCACCCCGCGACTTCTGGAACTCACGCTGGAACTTGTTTAGGTGTTGGTTGACCTTGGATAGTTGGATCCTGAACGAGTCATCCACCGAGTCGGACGATATGGTGTCAGGCTCGGAGTGGGCCGGAGTGATTTGGCAGGGCGCGGGTATGCTCTGCTCGAATAGACCTCTTGGGTCCATCGTCTGCTCTCGGGCTTCTCCCGTCCCGACCTACTCCCTGCTCGGCATTTGCCGTGTCAGGTCGATCAGGGGAGCCGCTAGCCACACGATCTGGGGAATGAGTGGGACAATCATCTGCATCATCCCCGTCATTGTATATACTTGCTTGGTTAGGCTGAGGAACGCCTCAAGCGACACGGTCGAGAGTCCCGTGGTAAATTCGGGGGCAACAACCCCTGGTCGTTAAACAGGCACTTATAGCAATCTGGTGTCGAGGTTGGGATCCCCCCGTCTTTGAGGTTGGGGAGGGGCTGATCTCTGGGCACAGCAAACGGGTGACTAACCGGTGGTTCTCCTTCGGGGAGAGCTCCTACGGGATGCTCCTATGACATGGCCCTCCTTCTAGCGCCAAAAATATTGGGGAACTGATGTGTCGTGGCTGATGAGTCAGTACAGCCTGGTCCACGGGTTGATGTCGGGAGTCTTTGGTCGGTTGAGCTGGTTGCCGTAGTCGGTCGAGCCCTTACGATAGGGTGTCGACGTCGGCGTGTTGATCAGCGTCTCTCGGTCCAGACGTCGGTTAGTGGCCAACCGTCTATATGCTGATTGACGACTCCAAGGTCCGAACGCTCATGGCTCGAGGGTAGCCGCTTTCCTGTAAGAATGGCCTTCGTCGAGTGATTGTCGACTATGGCCCCTTCGACGAGCAAGTCAGCGGTGTGTTGATCCACCTTTTTTTTTTCTCCCCTTAGGTCGGATGCTGACCCAGGGTTTTTATACTATTGTACGAGGGTTGGTCATACACGGGTTTAGCGTGGTGACCAATCCTCGAGAGGTGAGATGGTACCGTCGTGCGATCGTCGTCCCGGGACACGTGGAACGGCGCCATGAGGTGCCGTCCCGGGCTTTCCGAGATGTGACGTACCGAACAACGCCTTAGTACAGATTCTGGCTCGATACGTGAGGATGCTCCTCCTACTGACATGGCTATAGTGTGACATAGTGTAGACCTGAACCCAAAATATATCTTATCAACTTGGATGCCAATCTCTCTCCTCTGCTCACACAGGTCTCTTTGACAAATTTAGAAGGTCATGGCAATGGAAGTAACCTTTGAGAAAGGCTATCGACATGTCATAGTTTCTGGTTCCAGTAATGGATGTCTACCTACTGACACTTTCACCTTCAATGAAATAGAAACGTTGGTCGGAAATTGATTATGGCAAGATTGAGCCACTCTGCATCGGAATGTGTGGAGCCGAAGCGAGCCAGCTTTCGGTGTTCTTATCTTGGATCGCCGCCAAAGAACTCGCAAGCTTAGCCGCACAACTTGGAATCCAAAACCCTCAGCGTTGGGACTAGTGTCCTATCTGCTCTTCTAGTTTATTGATTCCAATTCACCAGCTGCCAAAATATGACTTGATGGATGAAGAAGAAGGTTCCGGTGCGCTGGAAGTGAAACAAGTGGAGGAACCAAACATGCCCAGATAACTCGAGAAGGAGTTTGTAGGGATGGAGGTAATGGCGGTATGGGACGGTCTAATCAAAGTGGAACAGTGCTGTTTGGCACTCGCACAACAAAATCCCTATTACACATCGCAGCCTTAACTTTACATGCCAACAAGTCATTGATTTATTCATTTATTAAATTTAAATTATTAGATTATAATATTTAATTTAAATTTATATTAATGATAGTATATCTATGAGTCCTTATAAACCAATTCAACTCTTTCTGCACTTTCAACGTAAGATTTAGTTTAGGGATGTTATAGTTTTCAGGGGCTTAGCATGTTTTTTTAATGATCATTATAGTCCAACATTATGATCTCGACTATAGATAGTTTTTTTCTATTTGAATCTTAAACATACTTAGTATTAGGTCAGCTTTGTCATCGTTTTTTACTAACTCATCAACTAATCCAAAATATCAACAGCACACCTGTCAATTCAAATATTTTATCACCTCCAATGTGAGGCTAAACTTGATGATGTTTCAACATATCAATATAATAATACGAAGGTTTAAATGAATTTAGATGAATTTATTATCATTAATTTAGCATTGAATATCTTAGATTAGCAGTTAAAGTTTGATAAATTAATGAGTTAATTATTTTTTCTTTTTTCTTTTTTGCATGAAATCCCATGGAATAAGAATTTTTGCATGAGATATTAAAATGTCCCCAACTTTTCTTTGATTCTCATATCTCACTTTTTGATCTTTCTTATTCGCTTTCATTTAAAAAGGAAAAAAATCAATAAAGTAGCATTATCAAGAACGGCAATACGCCGGCATGGTGGTGGCCAAGAAATGTGCGAGCATCAATCACCGTTGTCAGAATCTGATGAAACCGAGGTTGGTTATGGAGAACGCATGGGAAAGACCGCAAGAAACACCCAAGTATGGAAGCAGCAGATCAGTCGGGTGGAAGGGAGGATACTGAGTGAGAAGAAAGAAAAGAACCAACGGCAGAGGCAACGATTAGTTGCCAACCTTGCAAAGGTTAATTCCCCCCCATCTATTCTGCACTAGGCTTCCTGAGTGCCTTCACCAGGAGTACCATACAAACGACACCAATTAAAGAACACCTGAGTTATTGGCAACAAGCCAACAATTGTGTCTTCAAGAGTTGTAATATCTTTTGATGCACATGGAAACAGCCACTGGAAGAGCCTCGACTACTTGGTTGCTCGGAATTGGTCCTCTCTCTCTCTCTCTCTCTCTCTCTCTCTCTCTCTCAGAAGAGTGCCACACTTTGTCGTTGATTCATTATTTAGGTTTCGGCAGAAACGGTCAGCTATCCCTTGCATGAGGGACATATCACGCTTGAATGTGTTCTTTCTTTTTAGGCTCCTGTTGAGGGAGCTAAATGAACGGCAGTCGAAAAAAAATGGAAATTTTGTTTCATTTGGTGTTCTTCTAGGTTTGACAATAGCACATTTTGAGTTCTACCAGCACAGACGGAGAGAGAGAGAGAGAGAGAGTTCCCATGCTCTAATTGTTGTCCATGGACTTCACTAGCCTGTCACGCTGTGATTGGTGTTGATATAAATTTGTTGGATCTTTAAAATAGGATAGGAAAAAAAATTCAATCATATAACGACCTTCAAATGAACAAAAAATATTAAAATTAAATTTTAGTTATTCTATAAATATCTTTTTTATATATATTGAAATGAAAAGATACTTTGAGTGTTTTTCAATTTTTCTTTAGTATATTTATAGATGTTGAGAAAAATATTATTTCAAATTAACGGAAGCGGATGTGGAATCAAGAGATCTTTTATTTTGAAGAATTTAAAAATTTTTTCACATGGAAAGAAGTGTTGAATAATATAAATTTATAACTTTTTTTTAATTTGAAAATTACTGTTGATTCTCTCGATTTTATTTTATTTTTTTTGGCTACTAGCATCTTTCCCATGACAACAACACTAGATGAGAGAAGAGCACATCTTGAGTTTCAACTTGAGGAAATCAGGAGCTCGTAACACTTCCATAATTGTTCTCAATATGTTAAATTTTAATTATTTTATAAATATTTCATTTATCTTTAGTTTTATTTTTAATGAGATATAGGAAAACACTCATTTGGCTTTTGATAAATCTATAGGGCATGAGAGAAAAACTTATTTTCAGATTAATGTGAGAAGATATACAAGAATATTTAAACTTAATTAGGGTTGGATTAAGATATATATTTATTTTGAAGAGTTTAATATTTTATATTAAAAATCAAATAATATAAATCTTATTAATTCTGTAAATTAATGGAAAAAGTTTTTAACTTTAAAAAATTTTAAGATAACACCTCAATTTTGAGAAATTTTCACAAAACATCATTTTTTTCTCAAAATAATCATTCTATTATTGAATCTCAGATTTTGATGATGAAATCAATTAGTAAATTATTTGATCTAATCCATGTGTTGAGATAAGTGTGCAGGATTAACTACAATAGCAATAAGGCGTTAAGCAGATGATGGGCTGGAGTCGAAGACTCGGACGATATACCGGGAGCTCACCGAGAGTTCATTGTGAGATCACCGGAAGCATGTTGAAAGACTAGCCAAGAGTTGGTCGGGAGTTCGCTGAGTAAAAAATTGATGTATCGGACCACGCTTGCCTTAATCGTAGTTAGTGTTAGTTTCGCAAGTCCCATAATCCCACATTAGGAAAATCAGACTTGTTGTCTCGTATTGGAACTATAAATAAGGGTCTGAGCTTTGAAGTCAGATGCACCACAAGTCGCACCACAAGTGGCACCACAAGAAAACCTAAGTATTTACTTTGGTTTAAGTCCACACTCAGTTAAATAGTTTGGACTTATACTTTGAGTTTTTCTTGTTTAGTATTTTCGCTCTTTCGTCCGTGGATGTAGGTCAAAGTCAATTGACCGAACCACGTAAATCTGGTGTTCTTATCGCTTTTATTCTTTCCGCTTTATTGTCTTTGTTGTGTTGCTAAAATTACCTTGTGGTAAATTTTCTGGGGTTAGCTCTAACAAACTGGTATCAGAGTCTGGTTTCGGGATCTTTTGGTAACGATGACAATAACAAAGATTGTTGTCGAGAAATTCGACAGAAATGTCAACTTCGGCTTGTGGCAACTCAAGATGGAGGCCATTCTAGTTCAAGACGGAGTTGATTTGGTACTATAGGGAGTCGAGAGCATTCCAGATGATATGTCAAAAGAAGAGCTTGTGGGTATGGATAAGAAGGCCCGATCAAGCATCATTCTAAATCTCTCTGACGAGGTTTTACGGGAGGTAGCTGTGGAGACTACGGCTAAGAGCATGTGGGACAAGCTTAAAGCCTTGTACTTGAAGAGGACAGTGGAGAATCGTCTCTACTTAAAGCAGAGTATGTATATGCTTCGAATGATTGAAGGTACATCTATACTCTCGCATCTTGATAAGTTTGATTCTTTGGTTATGGATTTGGAGAATATAGATGCAAAAATTGATGATGAGGATAAGGCTTTGTTACTTTTGTGTTCTTTTCCCCAATCTTTTAAGCATTTCCATGATACTTTGATTTATGGAAAAGAAACAGTTTTGTATCAAGAAATTAAATCTGCACTGAAATCTAAGGAGCAAATAGACAGGAATATCACTGGAGAAAGTAGAGAGAATCAGGCTGAGGGTCTGGTTGTCAGGGGGAGAATGGATAAAAGAGAATTTGACAGTAGTAGATCTAAATCTAGATCTAAATCCAAACATAGAAATTTGAAATGTAGATATTGTCACAAAATGGGGCACATTAAGACTGATTGCTTTAAATTGAAAAATAAATTAAAGCAAAAGGGAAAACTTGTTGAGAAAACTGCTGAGTCCGCTGAAGCTAGTGTAGCATCTGATGAGAATGTTGAAAATATTTTCTTTGCTGCTGATGACAGGACGAGGTCTAAAAATGAATGGATTTTAGATTCGGGTTGTTCTTATCACATGTGTCCCAATAGGGATATGTTTTCCACATATGAATCTTGTAATGGTGGAATTGTTTTGATGGGCAATAATGCCGCATGTGATGTTGTTGGTAGAGGCACAATCCGAATTAAAATGCATGATGGTATTGTGAGGACGCTCACTAATGTTAGACATGTTCTTGATTTAAGAAAGAATCTCATCTCTTTAGGCACCCTAGAGGCCCTTGGGTGTAAATACACAGCTGAAGGTGGAGTTATGAAAGTTTCTAGAAGTGCTCTTGTTGTTATGAAAGCTTGTAGGTCTAGTAGCTTGTATATTCTGCAGGGAACTACTGTCACAGGTTCGGTTGCAGTTTCGTCATCATCGTTATCTGATTCTGACATCACCAAATTATGACATATGCGTTTGGGTTATATGAGTGAAAAAGGTTTGAGCATATTGAGCAAAAGAAGTCTGCTTTGCGGACAGAGTACTGGGCCACTGGACTTTTGTGAACACTGCATTTTTGGAAAGCAAAAAAGAGTCAGCTTCACTTCTCCGGCAGTTCACAAAATGAAAGGTACTCTTGACTATATTCATTCAGACCTTTGGGGTCCAGCTCATGTTCAGTCTAAGGGTCGTGCTAGGTATATGTTGACTTTCATTGACGATTATTCCAGGAAAGTTTGGGTTTATTTTTTGAAGCATAAAAATGATGTTTTTCTAACCTTTAAACAATGGAAGGCTTTGATTGAGAAGCAAACAGGTAAACAGATTAAGCGGCTTCTAACAGATAATGGCATGAAATTTTATGAAGGTGACTTTAATGAATTTTGCAAAAATGAAGGAATCGTTCAGCATCGCACTGTTAGGATGACGTCTTAACAAAATAGTGTGACCGAACATATGAACAGAACACTCTTGGAGAGAGCAAGGTGTATGATCTCAAATGTAGGGTTGACAAAGGACTTTTGGGTAGAGGCGATTAATATGGCCTGTTACGTTGTCAACCGCGCTCCTTCTGCAGCACTTAACTTTAAAACTCCGGAGGAAGTTTGGTCAGGTACTCCTGCTGATTACTCTGATTTAAAAATTTTTGGGTGTCTAGCATACATGCATGTAAATGAAGGAAAATTAGAGCCTCGAGCTAAAAAGTACATTTTCCTTGGGTATGCTTCTGGGGTGAAAGGATACAGATTATAGTGTTCTGATCCCAAATCCCCAAAATTTGTAATCAATAGAGATGTTACTTTTGATGAATTATTTATATTATCTTCTAAAGAGGATTCTACTAGTTGTACAAATGATAATGCGCAGAAGCAGGTGGAGCTTGAGATTGGTAGTTCAGATTCTTTTAAGTTGAACTCTTCTATTCAAAGAATGCCGGTAGATGGTCCTGAGTCTACTAACGAAGATGATCTAGAGGAAGAGTAATATTCCATAGCCAATGATAGACCACGGAGAAATATTCGACCACCACAAAGATATGCAAATTTGATTGCATATGCTTTGTTTGTTGCAGAAGAGACAAGTGAAGTTGGTGAGCCTACTTCCTACTCGGATGCAGTTTCTTGTGATAATTCCGCTAAGTGGTTGATTGCGATGAATGAAGAAATTGAGTCTCTCCATCGGAATAGAACTTGGGATCTTGTGAAGCCGCCTTCAGGTAAGAAAATTATTAGATGCAAATGGGATACTAGTGTTGAGGGAAAGGTCCTTGTTCAGAAAATTCATATGAATGACAATCCTGCTGATATGTTTATGAAGCTTATTCCGGTTTACAAGTTCAAGCAGTGCTTGGACTTGGTTGGTGTTCATTGTTAGTGATTGCCCGTTGGGGCTTTTATGAAGAAGGTGGAGCAAGTTTTGTTGGGACATGCCAAGGTGGAGATTTGTTAGTTTGGCAAGTCCCATAATCCCACATCAGGAAAATCAGACTTGTTGTCTTGTATTGGAACTATAAATAAGGGTCTGAGCTTTGAAGTCAGATGCACCACAAGTCGCACCACAAGTGACACCACAAGAAAACCTAAGTATTTACTTTGGTTTAAGTCCACACTCAGTTAAATAGTTTGGACATATACTTTGAGTTTTACTTGTTTAGTATTTTCGGGTGTTTTATGGCCTAGGAACATCTTCCAAAAGCATTTGTAATTGTCCCTTTTATAGTAGTGATTTGCTCCTCTTTCGTCCGTGGATGTAGGTCAAAGTCAATTGACCGAACCACGTAAATCTGGTGTTCTTATCGCTTTTATTCTTTTCGCTTTATTGTCTTTGTTGTGTTGTCAAAATTACCTTGTGGTAAATTTCCTGGGGCTAGCTCTAACAGTTAGAACAATAATTAGAGTTGATTTGGGAGGTAATCCCATCAACTCTATTAAGGGTCAACTAGGCTTGGAGTTGGGCTGGTTTGGACCGGAGTCAAGGCCCAACCAGGATGCTAAATTCCTAGTTGGTGGTGGCATCGCTTGGAAAGCAGCACCCCAAGTGGTCTGGGCAGTGGTACCGCCGATAATTATTGCTGTCAATGATGGTACCGCCCTTGTCAGGCAGTGGTACCGCTAGAGGTCGGTTTCTGAGCTTTATCAAGCGGTAGTACCACCGACAATTATTGCTGCCAACGGTGTTATCGCCCCAGTCAGGCGGTAGTACCGCTAGAGCTTGGTCTCCGAGCTTTGTCAAGCAGTGGTACCATTAGTACTCCAAAAATCCGAGATGAAATACTTTTTGACTCTATTTTTGAAAGCTATTGGGGCCTATAAATATCCCACCCTTTTCAGCATGAAAAGGTACCGAAGTGTGATTATAATCTTGAGTTATTGGGGTGTAAAAGTGTTGTAAATAAGTACTAGAGTCCTTCTCCTCCCTTTCTAAATTTTGAGATCATTCAAGAGAGGTGTGAGACTTGTAAGGGTTCTCTCCTAAACCCAGAAAAAGGAGAAAGTGCTATAAAAAGGTGTTCGGTCTTTACCTATTGAAGAAAGACCTTTAGTGGATGCCGCAGACCTTGTCGGAGGAGGAATCCGAAAGTGGATGTAGGTCACCTTGACCGAACCACTCTAAATTTTGGTTTACTTTTCATTTGTGCAATTTACTTTACTACAAACCTCCTTAATCTTCTCTTGCACTTTTACGAAAGCTTTCAAGTTCAAGTTCTCTCCGAAACAGATTGAATCGAAACCATTTTCATTGGAATTGGTTTTAAACGAAACTTATCATTTTCTAAAATTGTAAAAGTTTTCTGCTGCACTAATTTATTGCCCCCCCCCCCCCCTCTTAGTGCCGCTCTTGATCTTAACATCTATTTCTGTTAGCCAACTCCCCTTCGCTTGGCCCTTGGCTATGCTTTTGTCCCGACGACCATCTCCCTCTACCCCCAAACAGTTTCTCATGGGGCAAACATTCCCATCGGTATCACCCTCATCGCATTCTAACAATTACCTCTCCTCTCATTCCTCATGTAAGAGCTACAAGTGAAGGCAACAATGGCTCTCGCGCTTCCTTCCTCATGCAAGGGTTGTTGATGATAGATCTAACAAGGTGAGATTTAACGAGGGAGCAAAGACGACAATACAGGGGGAGATGATGGTGGATTCAACGAAGGTAATGGTAAAATAATATTTTTATATGGGCAAAGATACTTTATAAAAAATTTAAAAAAATTAAAACAGAAATATTTTTAAAATTTAAGATTTTTTATAAAAATTTATCCCTTTTTCTTTTGCTGTTTTGGTGGGGGGTGGGGGCACTAGAATCTTCTCGCCCACCCAACAACATTAGATGAGACATGCAAATTTGTACACACGCCTATGGTTCGCAACAAATATCACAATTCAGCCACGAAACCACTATTTTGATTATTATATCACAATCTTCTTTGACTCGACTCTCCGCTTCTCTGCCAAAGCAGACGCTATCGATCGGGCTTATTGTGATGCCTTGTAACTCCAACATGCACACTATGACATTGTACAACCATTCAAACTGTGATCTTTAAGCCACTCCTTCCTCCGATTTCTTAGCTTAACTTCAGCGAGATCAAACCAGATTTGCTCGAACGCCTTCACGATGACATCGTGGTACTCGTTGGAGTTGAGTGACAGGTAGCAAGCAAGAAGTTCCTCCAGATCTTTCGCTGCCCGGATGTTGTTCTCCACGATCATCTCCACCATCGAGTCCCTGAAGTCCCTCCCAGGGTCCGACGATGACTTCACCACTGCGAAGCTCTCCAAGAAGCCCTTCCTCTCGAGCGCTGCCGCTGCCTCCGTCCCGCCGCACCTCTGGCCAAGCTGGGCCTGAACTTTCTTGCTCGCCAGCCTCGGAGAGTTGGCTCTCATCGGAAACCGGTGAAGTCCGGGAGACGATCTCTTGGCTTGCTTCTTGCGCTGCTCAGCTTCACTGGTCGCCGGCTTGGTGATAATTGGACGGAGTTTAAGCTCTGAGACCGAGTCGAATTCGTCGAGCTTCTTCCGCGTTTGAGTGGTGGAGCTGTTGGTGTCCACTTCAATGATGACGTCGGTGGCAGAGGATGTTACTCTGCAGCTACGAGAGTGTGGCCACGAGGAAGCGTCTTCGGACTTGAATCGGTCACCGGCGTGGATCCCCTGGAACTCATGATTGTCGCCGTCGATGTAGAGGTCGAGTTGATACGGCGGGGTCACTGGCGACGCAACCGCAGGAAATTCTGGGACGGAGGAGGCGGCCAGCTTGGGTTTTGTGGGAGCAGCTCTGATGGGCTTCCTCCTCACACACTTCTTGGACTTCCTTGCTGGTTCCACGGGGAAATGGGTGTCCAAAACCTTGGAACGGGTGGGGGAGAAGGAAAACCTGTCGGCTTCCGCTCTGCTGGAGTAGTAGTGAGAGGCTCTATTGGGAAGAAGCTTAGGCTCCGGAGGCGAGAAATGAACCGGAGTGGTGGTTGCTGCTGCTCTTGGAGGCTGACCTCTTCCCATGGAGTTCTTGTGTGCTCTCTGGCCCATGTGTTTGAGCTTGTAGAAGCAAGCATTGGCAATCATGTCCAATAGCCGAAACCTATAGTTTCCCATCACTCAGAAACCAAATTGGATCACCTGAAAGAAAGAAGCAGAGTCTTCTGGGAATTAGGACAGAGAGAAGAATATCAGAAGGAAGAAACCCAATCTGCTTTCTTCTTATTGTGAAGTGACAATTGAGACAGCCAATATAAACATGCACGCAAGTGCCTCACAAGATAAGCTTTGGCTTATTGTGCGTGTTTGAGAGAGTGACAGAATTCTTTGTGTGGGAGGACGATGGGAAGAAGGTGGGATATAAATAGAGAAGGCTCAGGGTCGCTTTAGCTCAGGGTGGGGTCCATGAGGTGGAAGACGTATAAATGTGGGGAATTAAAGATGTATAAAAGCTACCGGGCTGAGGGTTCTCAAAGCAAACTGGAGATGGGATGGATTGGAAGTGTCTCCTCGATGCATTATTAATATTTCACCGATAAGACATAAAACCTTTTCTTTTAGCTTGATGTGGTTGTGAGTTCTCTCTCTCTATCAGTTAATTTGATGACAGGGTTTGAGTTCTCACTGACCATCTTTTGCATCCAAGTCACATTAGTCAGGAGACTTGTGTTATCACTTCTGGTCCAATTTAACAAGCATGCTGCCTTCAGCTTTACTTTTATGCATCAACCAAATAAACTGGAAGAACATTAGTCACAAGGCACATTTTTCAGCGGCATAGAGGTGGAACTTAAATTTATGATATTAGCAACAGCGGTAGTAGCCTATCCCTGAGATAGATAGAGAACTTGTGGCCTACATGAGAAAAAAAAAAAAATTCTAAAAAATATAAAAAAAGAAAATGGTGATACCATTAAAGTAATCATAATATCTCAGTTTGATACATTAGGAGCTCAAATCGAATTTTGATTCAACTTCCGAGTTCATCGCAAGTTAGAGTATTGAAAAAAAGGAAAGATTTGATAATAATTTTATAAAAATTACATCATAGGTATTCTAGACAAATGTCTATCCCATTTGTCAGAACATTTGTGGATTGAAATAAATGATAACATGGGGATAGATCATCGATAATTTATGGATGATCTATAAAATCGTGCATCAAATTATTAATTATACTATAATTTAACCTAATACGAGAATTGATAATTGTCATGTAAGGCTAAATGAGCCTCTTTGCTAGTATCAAATTAACATCATCATGAGATAATTATTTGACTAACATGTAATAAGACATGTAATAAAACATGATATGACATTGAATTACCAATGTATCAAAACTCTTTTATCACTTTTATCAAACAATAAGATTATAAGAACATTAGTCACAAATTATATTTTTCAATGACAGATAGACGAAACTTAAATTTATGGTATCAGCGACAATAATAGCAACAACGATATATGCTTGAGACACATATATAGCTTATAGCCCAAATGTGTAATTCTAACCTAACAGCAAAAATAAAATTATTCTAAAAATAAAAAATAGTTATACGATTAAAGTGATCACAACATCCGAGTTGTGTTTCCAAATGGAAACACAAATGTTCGTTGTGTTTCCAATTATATCCTCTGGGTTGGCACCATAATGATGATTCTTCTCTTGTCACTTAGATGTCTGCATCATGTCCTTCATTTGGGCTAGTTTAATTTGTCACCCCAATTTGTTCTTATACAAGTATGCTTTTGTGTCGGTGACTATATCACACGTTTCAAGCTAAATATCATGTCTTGAGAAAGATGTCTCTGTTTCATTGACTCTTTTCTTTTTTCCCTTCATCTTTTTTGTCCTTTTCTTCATGTATAATTTCATACCTTTTGTAATGATAGAATGCCCTTTGGGCTTCTTCCTAGAAAAAGATGAGCGTAATGCAATTAAGATGAGATCATTCATGACGTGTTCTTGCGGCACTTCAGTAGATCATTCATTAATGAGACCAAAGCGTTGGGACTGAAATCCGTATATCTGAGCTCGTACATTATATTTTCCGTAGTATACTCATGGAATAAATGACCTCAATTTGGTAAAACAAATCAAAGAAGAGGAAAACACTTCTCCAGATCGAGTTGGCTAACTGTGCTTGTCGTTGATTCCCTGACTTGGGCCAGAAGGCGCCGGCGGCATCTTTCCTCTGGCTAAGAGGTTGCACAGCAGCGGCGCCGTCTGCTTCCGGACGACGAGATTCTGCTTCGACAACGTTAACGGCGGTGAGTTCACTGCCGTACCGAAGCTGCACAGAGAACCATCAACTGGGTTAATTGAATCCACCAGCGGTGGAATCCTTTGACCCCCTCTCGGGAGAGCCACGTTTATGCTTGGGTCAATTGCTTGGAGGTCGGTGTCAAACCATCCATTCAAGGGCCTGGAAATGGAGAATTGTGGTGCGATTGAAAAGAGCAGCAGCAAGAAGATGAGTTGAGACTTTCCCACCATCGCCATTTGCATATTAGCGGACTTCTTTGGAGGCTAATGCAGAGGAGAACAGAGAGCAAGCTGAGCAGAGTAGAGCGAGCAAACTAAGAGAAGGATTTGAGGGTTTATAGTGGAGGAGGAGGAGAGGAGTTGACCTGTTCAAGAGCTTTGACTGACCACACGGATCTTTAATCAATCTTGTACACGCGAAATTTGGAGCACGCGGTGCCGGCGAATAGGAAAACGATTACGGTAGAAATCTAATGCTGTCAGAGTGGGATTTGCGAGCAAAACCGCGTCAAAGCATCTCCACAACCGTGTACTATAGTAGCTGTTCTCCTTCGTACGTACTTCCGCTGTTACCTAACGTGGCGTCAGGCGTTGCATCCCCAACTATTGCTCATGACTTTTCAGTGTCTACAGTGATCTGAGCGACTTGTCTCTTTGTAATCAGTGCCTTGGTGCACGGCAACTTATGATCTGAGGTGGAGAATTGTGGGCATGGGAATCTAACAAAGATTCCCAAGGCTTTTCACAGCCAGACACAGTACCACCACTACAACCTGAGATTTTTTGCTCTCCACATGGCCACAGTCGAGCCCTCCTCTTCCTCTGGTTTCACCAGGCTAAACACGACGCCACGTCCCCTTGCACCCACCACATAAAACTGGCAGTGGCTCTGCTGCGTCCGACAAATGGCTCATGGGTCTCATAAATATGAGAGGCTGCCTCATGCTCCTCTCTTGAAATAACGGAAGGGTTTCAGTGCCATGGAGATGCGCGCTCTTCCGTTGTCCTCATCACACAACTGTTGCCCTCCGACGCTTGGATCCTGCAACAGCAGATGTGCTCCAAGGCCCAGTGCTTGCTCCGTCAGGCCAGGAAGAGTGTGGGCTATGACGGAGGAAAAGAAGAGCGGGGAGGAAGGAGCGACGAAAAAGAGCAAGCAGTCCTTGTTTGGAAGCATCACCGAAGCCCTCGACTTCTCCCAGGTGAGGTCCTCTCAGGATGCCGTGCTCATAGAGGACGCGAGGGAGATCACCAGATCGGGGAAGAAGATGACTAGAGAACAGGTACGTACTGTAACACCATCATCTGTGACTTGACATGATCTAAACATCTCTAGTAACTCTTCCCTTCATGATTCTGGTGCAGTATGGTGCGCTTCGGAGGAAGATTGGAGGCACCTACAAGGATTTCTTCAAGTCCTACGTAGATGGTACTTTAAATACTAAAAGATTCCTCCTTTTCGCTGATCAATATAGAAATGCTGACTTGGTTTGATTCTGTGTGTAGTTGACGGGCAATACGTGGAGGAAGGTTGGGTGGACAAGACCTGCAAGGTATGCAAGAAGGACACGAAAGGGGAACCAAGGCAGGTCGACAAACTCGGAAGATATGTTCATGTGGCATGCTTAGAGAAACCAAATACCGGCAATTTTTTCTCCAGGCTCTTCTCCGGATGACTCGCCCTTTCTTTACGTCTTCTCAGTGTGCCAATACGTATACACAGTATCCATAGTACCAATGTATCAGAAGTAAATTATTTTTGTATACATTGATGTCCTCTTTGATTAGCTTCTTTCCAACGTGCCACAGTAATTATACTGTGACAGAGTGACAATGTGAAGATATAGCCCAGGCAAGATGTGTGGTTGTGACAACTCATTTAGAACGATAGCCATCGTTGTTTGGGACATGGTAAGACTACTACAACGGGTAAAGCATTGAATCCCTAAGTACAGTGGCCAAAAGGGGACGGATCGACGATGGATGTGAACGAAGACACGAAGCAGAGAGAAGGCAAGCAAGAAATAGGAGACAAACAGCCTTGGGATTCCTGACTCAATCTGTCACAACTCCACTGATCAATGCGTCTCATCCTCCCGTCCTTCCTCACTTACCTTCCCAATGAACTATGTATTCCTTCAAATGACCGCTGAGACCCTCTTCAGTATTTTCTTCAGCGCCCAGAAGATTAATCTCTAATACTCGTTTGGTTGGATTGTCCTTTTCATATAATATCATAATTGGTGGACGTCTACTTCCTGCAATAGTGTTCTAAGCTTTCGTGAGGCCATTAGGTGCTACCGCAACTGTGCGGTCCTCTACACCTCAGATCGTAAGGATATAAATCATATTCCAATGAATCTAGACCTTTATCTCGTCCTCATTTTGGTGTCTGGACATCGTTGTTACAAGGCCAAACCTGTCATTACAAAGAAAGCTTGCAGGGGTCGTGAAAGCGAGAGTTCGATGACCCATAATAAGATGCCTCACCCCGCTTTCCGAGAAAGACAAGAGAGCGAGCAAACGGTAGTAGTAGGAGCAGTCTGCAAGCGTTCGAAAGAAGGCAGAGTAAGAGGAGTTGAAAAGGGTGCTCCCACGAATAATATCATTAAATTCCACAGCTTGTCTCGTCCAGAGGTCGTCTCACAGATCTGGGGCTGCCACAGTAGTAGTGGCAGTAGTACCAGCAAGAGGTAACCGTTTCAGATCTCGGCTTCTCTGATTCTTTCTATCCCATCCTTTGCATCCCTGAGCTCTATGAGAGGGCTGCAGGTGATGGAAACGAGAAGAGGGAGGAGAAGACTCGGGTTGCAGCTAAAAGAAGCTGTAGTCTTATGCTGCGGTTTCGTCTGCCTCTTCTCTCTTTGCGCTCTGCTTTCGAGCGTTCCTTTCTGCCAAATCGTCGATGTAGGTAAGTCTCAAGATTCTCTCTGCCGGTGATTGCTTCATCATTTCATGCACGTTGTCATTGTCACAGGTGTTGGAAGCTCAGTCACGGAGCCCTACCCTCAGGTGCTCATCCTAATAACCCCTTCGCTTTTCTTCTCTCATCACTTCCCTGTCGCCATTTCATTAGTCTCCGGAGGCCTGATCCACACCATCTCCAACAATCTCAATAAGAACGACCTCTGGCGGAGCGGAAAACTATCGCACTGTTTCAGCTCCCGCGGTGTAGCTTTGTTTGAGTTGCTCGTGCTAACTTAACCCGGGTGACCGCACTGCAGGCGGCGGCGGCGGCGGCGGAGGCGGAGGCGAGGCGGAGGCAGCTTGTGGGCGGCGAGCCAGGGTCGGCCCCTCCACGGTGTACAGGCAAGTGCGGCGAATGCACCCCGTGCCAACCCGTGCACGTGGCGCTGCCGCCCGGCACTCCAGTGACCACGGAGTATTACCCGGAGGCGTGGCGGTGCAAGTGCGGCGACAGGCTCTACATGCCCTAAGCGCTACCATCTCTTGAGTTCTACGCCATCCAAGGAATAGTGCCATCGAAGACCACTCACCTATCTCCGCATTGTTGACATCGATCGCTGTCGTGTACTGATTCCAACTCCTTACGGAATAGGACGAGGTGAGTAAGTTACATGTTTCTTTCATGGAGTAGTCGTAGGTGAGCACTCATATCCACCGGTGCTTACTCAGCCCATCATCAACAAGGGAGGGAAGTCTGGATGTGGAAAGATACTGTGGTGGGGGAGCCTTATATTTACACCCTTTTAGATTCCAATTTCGTTATACGCAACCAATACGTATTTATACATACAAAGCCTCAACTTCTCGTAAGATAAACCAAGTAGAAGGGAACAGAGGAGGATGAAAACGGCAGCCGCTGCTACCGTTCTTCCCATAGCATATAAAATATCATCTCATAGCTAATTAATTAAGCCAAGGTGGTGGCGTCGCACTCTCGACATCATCCGTTGCAGCTTTGTCTTTGGCGTCGAAGTAGTGCAGCAGCGCCGCTCCCGAGAGCACCGCCAGCGTCAACGCCTGCGCGTGCATCCTGTGGCCCGAACGCACATTAATCCTCCCCCATCTCATCTACATACCAATGACAACACCACGAACAAATTGGTACCCACCTCGCATGTATAAGCCGAAGGCTCGTCTTCACCGTCGGCGACCTCTTGTGTGCGACTGCCAGCGACGTTCCCAGCGCAGAAGCCCACACAGCACCTACGCAAAACACAGAGGACACTCGACTCAGCAGCAGGATACCGGAGAACGAGGTACTATTTGGTGAGCTTGAAATCTTACCGATGCTCGTGAGCTTGTGCTCGGCCACCCATGACTGCAGGGAGCTCATGTCCTCCTCACCGATTCAGGTCACTCTCCACACGGAGTTCGATCGAGTTCCGGGAGTGGCAGAGTGACCTCGTCCTCTACTTATAGGGGCTCCGGTGCCCCCTGGTTTTGGAGGAAGCCTCGGAACGGCGACAGAAACCACCGGCTGCCGCCTTTTGTTTAGTTGATGGTAATTGCTCTGCCCAAGGCGTGGGACTGACAATGGTTTGGAGGAAAGAGGAAAGGGAAGAGAGTCGTTGAGTTCAGGTGGGATCATGCCGTTGGTTTTGACGACACTGTGGCTATTGGAGTCCATTCGATGTGAGCAGATGGAATGGGGTTTGGATTAAGACCACAGAGTGGATGAACATGTGGGCTGCGGGCATGGATGGCCGTGGTCTCGGTCAAGTCAGAGATGCATACGTGGGATTGGTATCACGATTGGTTGTATAATTTTGGGATTTTTAATATGTTGGTCCTCTAATTTCTGCAGCTTTGAGATTCGGCTTAGGATCGCGACCATCGTGATGATGCCTGTCGTTTGATCGATCTTGTCATGCCGGCGATTTAGGAGCTGAGCCTCATTCAGTCTTATTGGTTGTCTCTCTTTTATACGGTGTCCGTTCAAATTTATAAATATATCGGTTCCTTTTATAATTATTTAAACTTTTACCGTTATCCAATCAAAATATTTATCATATTATAAATCTTATATCTATTTTTTTCTATGCACAATTCAAAAGATTTGTGCAATGGTTACATCTACCCTTCCTTTTTCAATGCTTAATAATTGTTTAACACTTGCTGTTCATTTGGGTTTATGATGACATCATAGAGTAAGACCAAATCTTATGTTTATCCTTCCTTATTGGTATTTAGTAGAAATATTTATGTAAAATTCGTTCTTTATTTTTGACGTGTATCGTACATTTGAGTTTTATTTTTTTTAATATTTAGTAATTTTCTTATACCCAGAATGCATGAGACAGTAGTACTGATGTTAGTCTTGTTTTTTGAGAAGTATTTTTATTTTTAATTTCTGCTTTGTGAAACATGGATATATTTATGGTTGTGCAGGAGAAAATAATAAAAATAGCCATATTCTTATGTGGCATGGGTTGTTTTATAGTTAACGTTCTTCTAGGGTGAAATATCAAATAATCTAAGCCGCATAAATCAAGTTATTCTGATAACTTGTGGGAGATGAAAGCAATACTAATATTGTTCCTAAATTTTGCTTTTCTGATAAGTGATGACTCTCCTGCACGGTTTCACTTTCAAAGAGAGTTTCAAAAAACACATTTTCAACTATGTAAGTGATAAAAAAATTAAGTCAAAAGATGGACACTTTAAAAAAATGTCATCATGTCAAAACTAAATTGTCAAAGCCCTTTTCATAAGGATACAAGGTGGAATAACAATTCAAACATAATAAACGATTTGAAGATTCAATCAACTATCCACCTCTCAAACAAGGGACAATAAATTGGTCTATAGCTTATATTTACTTATGGGTATCTCGTTACTTTCAAGGAGTATGTCCAAGCAAGTAAACGTCAATGTTAAGCAAATGTCCAAAGAAGAGAAATTCAATTACCCGAGAAAAGACTTGGTCAAGAAATTTTAAGAAGAAGACCATGAATATTTTAGGATAGATCATGGTAATATAATGGTGGGACTTGCGAGCACTAGTCAAACTTGTGCTTTTGAGGGGAGCGTACAAATACATCATGAATAATCCCAAAGGCATGACCAAAGCTATCATATAAATATTCTATGAAGGTGAAACCCAACTTAGATTCAAATAACATTTCCAATACTCCATAAGTACATATTGAAGAATGGATGAAATTAAATAATAAGCTCAATGAAAGGAGTACAATCGAGAAATTTGGGTGAAGCTAATCGAATTAATTAAATTCTCTTCAAACTTTGCATTAAATGGAAGTCCATTCAAAGTGCTCAGAAGCTTGCAACCATCAATTGTTCCCCATTAGGTGATCGGCTATGTTGAAGGTGACACATTCACAAAATATCTTTTAATGGAGTTACCTAAAAAATGGGGGATAGCGCAAGTTTACTTGGAGGAGATGATGAAGGATTTAAAGATGTGAAGGGCAAACTTTGCTAGAGAAGTCCTTAAATTCTTCAAGTTCAATAACATGACACTAATGAAGCTCCAACCAACAAAATTCAAACACTTGCAATGCGACACACCTCAAAGAGGCTTGAACATAAATACAAATGTACATTCTAACTCTATCAACCTTTCTAACTAAATCTGTTTAACGACAAGTTGAAACAAAACAGGTAAATCAAAGTCAATGACTCATTAATTAAAGAGAGAAGCATATTGCAATGGAAGATGATCCAGTTATGATATTCATATAGGCTTCGACCGTTAGGATTGTGAATGACACTAAGAAGACTGATGAATTAGTGCTATCAGAAACTTTCCATGATTTTGAAAAAAATTACATTCGATGAAAGTCGATATCGAAAATGAGCTTAACTTAGAATAAGTGTAAAGTGGAGTGAGCAATAAAACTAGTAAGTAATAAAGGTAAACAATAAAGGAAAAGAGCACACCAGATTTATAGTGGTTCGATCGTCGTGACCTACGTCTACTCCCGATTCCTCTTCCGTTAAGGATACCAACGATCACTAACGGTCTTTTTTCAATGGGCGAATACCAACTATGCTCTTACAACTCTTTTTCGTTTTTACAGGTTTAGGAGACAACCTTTACAAGTCTTACACATCTCTTAGAATGATCATAAATCTTAAGGAAGAGGAGGAAGGCACCTATCATTTTTTCAAGACTTTTACAATTCAAAATATCAAGACTTTTGTTCACTTTTCATGCTTTGTCAAGCAGGAAAGTGTAGGGTATTTGTAGGGGCAAAATGAATTCAAAATTGAAGCAAAAAAGTATCACATCTTGAGTTTCCGGGGTTCTGACGGTAGTACCACCAGTACTGGGCGGTACCACTACCTGCTCCCCTAACAACTAGCGGTACTACCACCAGTCTAAGTGGTACGACCGTTTGATAGAGCCTCAAAGACTAGGCTCTGATGGTACTACTACCTGAAAACATTAACTGCCAATGGTACCACCCCCAATTTAGGCAATAGCATTGCTTGAAGTGGCTCTAGGTCACTAAATAGGCCAAATAGCAGGCCCAATTCAGCCTTGATTAAAGTTCAATTGGTCTCTATTTGAGTTAGTAGGATTACTCCTAAAACTAACTCAAATTAAAACCTAATTACAACAATAAAGATTTAAACAATTACAAGATAGTAAATCTAAGTTGTTTGACTTGTTATTTGTTCATCCAAGCTCTTAGTGAACTTTCGACGAACTTCTGGCATATCGTCCGAACATTTGGCGTATCACCCAATTGATTAGCATGTTGACTCCCGCAATGTCCGATTCTTTCAGCCCGATGCCCGATCTCTTACTCTGGCCCAACTTTTATTTTTTTCTTTTAATTATTTTATTTTTTCATGATCGAAGTTAGTCATGCATCAACTTTCTCAAACGGTACATTAGATTGTAAACTCATCAATTGATTTCATCATCAAAATCCGGGATTCAACAATCTCCTCCGTTTTTTTATGATGACAACCAATTTATGATAGAGTTTAAACTAAACTCCCCCTATCTATATACTAAAAGAAACTTTGAATTTCAGAAAATGATAACTTTAGAATTCAAGTCGAAATAATTTTAATCATTTTCTTTACAAAGATCATCATTTCATACTTCATATGCATAGCATCAAGATAATATCAAAAGTATTATATGCATATCATTGCATTCATCATAATATCATCAAGAAGTGCATCATAATATCAACGAGTGTAAAACATTAAAAAATACATTATAACATCAAAGAGTGTAAGACAAAGAACACGTCAAGAAACTATCAGACTTCTCTCCCTTTGTCATCAATAAAAAGGAGGAATATATAAGCTACTAAAGTGGTGGTAATCCAAAATACCTAAATAAAGTATTAAAATGAGCATGAATATGCTGTATCTTAGTTAAAATTTGATTATGATGATGTTCACTTTGATCTAGTCGAGTTGCTATGGAATCAGTAGATGAGGAGAGTGTTGGATCTGTCAAAGGTGCTACCTCAAATGGACTAGTAGAAGATTGACTCTCCCTATGTATAGGTATTTATGATTTTGGCTCAAGTGAGGGAGGATTAGTTCTTCTGGGTAATCTAGTCCAAACATGGTTCTTTACTATACATCTTAATCTTCTTAATAAGTTTCTATTGATAATGTTAAATTTGTCTAGTTTCATAGTTTCTTCATTTGGTGGAATGACTATATCATATGTATGTATTAGTCTAGTAAATAAGCCATCATATGGAACCATCATGTCTTTTATTGATAACTCAATTATATTTTGATGTATCAAATATCCAAAGCAATTATCACGTCCTATCATAATCCAATATATTGTACCTATTTTTATTTAACTAACTTCATCATGATAGTATTGTTTGGGAAGTAGAATACTAATTATGATGTGATGAAATAGTTCTGTGTTGAATGGTAGTATATGCTCACTACTTTTAGGAACAATAGACAAATTAGGATTTTTAAACATAGTACATAATGCCTTAGAATATATAACCCCAATCAATTCAGTGTCCCATTGTCTTCTAAAATAATAACCTTTTCTCTTTTTAGGAATTCCTATAAGATTGCAAATTGTGCTATCTATAATATGCTAGTTATAGGTGCCCAACAAGCCAATCACGTGAGTGATGGCACGTGTAACTTGATACAGAATCTTTTTGCTTATTATATTTTGGCGTATATCACTTTATAACTATTGCATAAATGCATACATATATTGTGATGTCCTTGGATTTGTGCAATGGGAATCGGATCGTGATGAGATCACGATAATGAGATTGATTCACCTTTAAACACATATCCTAAATAATCCCGGTCATAGGTTACTCAAGAGGGACATCGTGATAACCGGATAGACTAGTGTGTTGTATACCCGTCCATATGATGGATGCAGCTGGTCTCATAGCTGCTCGTGTAGGGACACTAGGGATACAGTACAAGTGCTCATTGGAGAATGAGTTCACTGATTGATCCGCTTACGGAATGCTGGATGGTTGATGATGCCTTATTGTCAGACAACGATTTCGTAGTTCTAGTGGTGTATCTGGTCCTTAGACTTGAGACACCAAGGATGTCCTGTATGAGTGCTCCACTCTTTGATACCAGACTTATAGGTTTGGCTATCCCAAATCTAGTACAACTGATCATTGGGAGTGGTAGTCGACCTTACGAGGGCTATTGAGTGTCGATAGAGGATCATCCACTCTCGGCGTCATGAGAGAAATATCCCATGTGTTCTTGCTCAGACAAATCCTTGGCCAGGGTCATTCGGGTTGAGAGAGAAAGAGTTCTCCGAGAGAATCCGATTAGAGCGAGACTCGAGTAGAAACCGTATGGGTCTGACAACACCATGCTCGATATACGGTCTCTGGGATATTAGATGGATGAGGGACTATAGGTACACCGTAACTGAGGATAGGTAGGTCCAATGGATTGGATTCCCCTGTATCGTTTGGGGACTACGGCGTAGTGGCATAGTACGTCCGTAGTCGATAAGTCAAGTGAATTATTACAGAGATAATAATTCACTGAGTTAGAAGGAGTTCTGACGGGTATGACTCACGGCCAGCTTGATATTGGGCCTAGAGGGTCACACACATATGGTAGGCATTGCGATGAGTAAAGGTTCGGATATGAGATATCCGACGGAGCACTTGTCTTATTGGATGCAGATCCAATACCCACTAGGGGAGGACCCATTAGGGTTTGACAGGGGACCTCTATAAATAGGAGGGATTCAGAGCCTCATAGGCTAGAGCCTTTGCTTGCCTTTCCTATTCTCCTCTCCCTCTCCACCTCAGAGCAGGCCTGGAGTTTTGAGGAGCGTCGTCGCAACCCTGTTGTGTGGATCACCGCTAGAGAGGAGGACGCTTGACCTCCTTCACCCTCTCCTAAGGATCTGCAAGGAAATAGGGATATACGATCTCCCTAGGTAACACAATCTACTCTATACGCAGTTTTAAGTTTTGCGGACTTTGCGCACCAATCTTCGCACGACGACGAACATCTTTTTGGGAATCGGGGATTTTGTTTTCTTGTTCTTCCGCTGCGCATATGATATCGCCCCCAAGATTTCCCAACATAATAGATATATGATGTCTCAAAAGATAAGTGGATACTCTATCATGTACATCTACATGTAAGTTATTATAAAACAATCGAACAAGTCTAGGATAGATAAGTACACTAATTTACAGAATTAGAAGGACATCTAAGTTAGTAAACCATTGAATTATTTCCAAATCACTCAATTCTTCTAGATATATATATTTTCCCTTATGCACATTTCTGGACTCAAAACTTAGGAATCTAAGGGCATATTCATATGAGTCAAATAATATATATTCAAAGGTTTTATCTAATCTCCTCTTTTCTTTATCCCTTAAGAATCTTCTAAGTCATGAGAATTACATATATTACCAATAATAAGAGGCTTATTAAGCAATAAATTGAGAATGAGAGAAAGATTTAAGAGTTACCCATGTAGTTAATCTTCTTTTGATCACCAAAGGGGTTGAGATTGATCCTTAGCTTTATAAAAGAGAAGGATTTTCTTGAGTTTCTAGAGGAAGAGTAAGAGAAATGAGAATAGAAGAGTAGTTTAG